>NC_133658.1:698063995-698333135 GCF_037893015.1 Macrotis lagotis
TAATTCAAGGTTCCTTGAAAAATACTACAGAGATAATGTAGTCAGTGACTCAGAACATAAACAACAGGACATGGTATAAAACATAGATTTATGTTCATTAAGCTCATCACTATAAGATAGTATGTCCAGTGCATAATCTCAGTTAAAGGGAGATTTCCCCACATAGTGAGATTTGCCTTATATTCCTGTGCTTGGATAATGTTATGGTTAGAACAGTTACCAGAACACTTCAAACATTTTATGAACATTCTAAATAAATTTTATATTACTTTCTACAATGAAAATCCAAGTGGATGGAGAATATTATGAAGCTTGATATTCATTTTAACAGTCATAGAAATTGTTTATCTAGAAAAGACAGTACAAAGAGATATAAATTGGGTCAAAATTTGACCAGACTGCAGGAAATTATTAGATTGTCTTTGAAATCTAACAAAGTTCTTTTAAATAACGATCATAGACTTCTTGCAACAAGAACACATGCTGGACTCCCAGGGCAGAGCCAAGATGGTGGCAAGAAACTAACCTGCTCCTGGAGTATTTTCCTACCAAAGATAAATGAAGTCTCTACTCTGACATATTACAGATCCTTCCAAGTAAAAGAGAAGATTCAAAGAAGTCTTCAGCTGTAGACATTGTGGATGATCTTCAGTGAAGGTCTCTCTCTTTGGGGGAAAATGGGAAGTAAAGTCCAAAGAGGCAGGGAGAGTCTGCAGGAGGCTTTTAATCCAGATCCCAAAAACGTAATACTATCATATATTCCAGCAGATAGGTAGCAAGCCAGCAGGGAGGATCCCAACCCTAAACAAATCTGAACCTTGAGAACACCAGGGTAAAAGATAGGAGTGGGTTGAGAAGAATCCTCTGTTAAGTCAGAACTTTGACATACAGGAGGAAACAAACCTTGTAAAGACAAGGCCTGGACTGCAAAGGAAACATCTTGGCCAACAACAAGCTAGGGAACAGACCCCAGACCCAGAAAAATAAAAGCTTGGATCTATACTCCATATATCCCAGGAGAAGAACTGAAATAACAAGATGAACAAAGCTAAAAGAGCACTCACTATAGAATACTATACAGACAAAGATGAAGAAGAAAACAGTGAAAAACCACTTGCAGGGGAAGTATCAAGATGATCTATAAATTGAACTCAAATACAAAAGCTCATCAAAGAGCTAAAAAAAGAATTTAAAAATCAAAGAAGAGAGGAAGAGGAAAAGTGGAAAGAAGAAATGAAAGTCATGCAGGAAAATTATGAAAAATTGATCAAAGAAATCAACTCTATTAAAAGTAAAAATAACCAACTAGAAAAATAAGCACAGAAACTATTTGAAGAAGATAAAACCCTAAAAAAATAGAATTAAACAAATAGAAACCAATGAATTTACAAGACTAGAATATTCCATTAAACAAAATTTTAAAAAGCTGAAAAAATTAAAGAAAATGTAAAGTACATCTAGGGAAAATAGATTCAGGAGCGACAATCTATGACTCATTGGACTACTAGAAAGCCTGGATGAAAAAAAGAACCTGGAAAATATCATGCAAGCAATTATGTGAGAAAACTATTCAAATCTATTAGAACAAGATTATATAACTATTGAAAGGATACACAGAGGGACAGCTAGGTGGCACAGTGGATAGAGCACCAAGAGGCCCTGAGTTCAAATATGTCCTCAGATACTTAATAATTACCTAGCTGTGTGACTTTGGGCAAGTCACTTAATCCCCCTTATGGGAACAAAGAAAGAAAGAAAAAAAAGAAAGAAACCATAGAACCCTTCCAGAAAGAGATGCCAGGGGGAGAAAACACTCCAAGGGCTGTAATAGCTAAATTCCAGAACTCTCATATAAAGGAGAGAATATTGCAAGCAGCAAAGAGAAAACAATTCAAATATAAAGGAAAATACAATCAACTTACAAAATACCTCTTGGCCTCAACACTGAAGGAATAGAAGACCTGGAATAACGTATCTCAGAGAGCAAAGGGCATTGGATTGCAACCCAGAATAAAATTGAATATATACTGTCCAGGAAAAAGATGGATGTTCACTGAAATAGAGGACTTCCCAAATTTCCTGACACAAAGACCAGAATTGAACAGAGAATTAAATCACCAAGTACACAATTCAAGAGATGTATGTAAAGGTAAATAAAAAGGAGAAGGACAAAACAAAACAAAAGTTAGTTAAGACCAACAAATTGTATACAACTCAAAAAAAAGGGAAGATACATCATTTCTAACTTTGGAGAATTTTACTTCTCTTAGTATAATTAAAGGGTAGAATATAATTGAAGAGAATGAACCTAAAGGATATGGGTATAACTGGGCCTTATCTCTCTCCATTTTAGAAGTCCAACATCACTATGCTTGAAGGAAAATGCCTTGATGAAAAGCAGTAGTGTTAACTCTAAACTTGTGTCTCATTATCATTTGACCCACTTTATTCCTTCTGTGATTAGCATCTTGTCTAATGAGGGAATCATAAACTGGTCCTGAGACAGTGTCTCTGTAATTTAAAATCATTTGTAAAGTTCTCAGATGAGACCTCTAGAGCCACTCAGTACTTAAAGCCCCTTAAACATCATTAAATGTAAGGACTTGAGTCAGTATCTCTGTAACTTACCTCATTTACAAAGTTCTCAAGTTAGACCTTCAGAGTCTCGCAACACTTAGAACTTGTTTAAGGTTTGATGTAACACATGCCTCATTTAACAAGAGATTAAGCACCCTGGGTAAGGGTGGGGGATAAAGTGTGAGAGACAATAGGCCTTCATTCACTTAGAAAGGTGTTAAGTATCCTAGGTGGGGAGGGGCTAGGTAATGTATGAAAGAAAATAGACTTCCTTCAATTAAAAGGGCTTAAGCACCCTGGGTGGGGATGGGGGGGGGGGGGTATAAAGTGGGAGAGAGAATAGGTCTTGCTTCACTTAACTAGGAGTTAAGTACCCCAAATGGGGGGGGGGGTAAGTAAAGTATGAAAGGAAAAAAGTCCTTGTTTCATTTAATAAGGAGGTTAGAGACCATTTTCCTCGGTGAGGGAGGGAGAGGTGGGGTAATGTGTGAGAAAAAACAGGCCTGGAGGGGAAAGACACAAATAGTTCAAGAAATGGTAAGGCTTTGGATGATACTTTGGTTCATGAGGAGGCTTGTGTGTATTTGAGAGATACTTGTAAAGGGGGTAATGTAAAAAACAAACATAATTATAATTTGATGAGATTTGAGTCAATGCTACTTATCAAGCAATCAAGCAAACAATCTCTGATGATACTTTGATAACAATATGAACTTATCAAGTAATCAAATAATCAAACTGTGATTGATGATACCAAGGGAAGAGACAAAAAGATTTATACTTTTAGAGGGAAAGAAGAGAGAATGTGAATGCTGAGTAAATTCTATTTAATAGATTTAGTACAGTGAGGAATAAGATATCTTCCCACTTGGATTAAAAATCTAATCTACAGGGAAGGGGGGACTTGGCAAAGGAAAGATAAGGGAAGGAGGGACTCATAAAAGGAAAGGCAAAGGTATAAGTGAAAATAAACTGAAAGTTAAATTTTTAAAAGAAAATTCAAAGGGGAAAGAAAGGCAATAAAATTTTAGTGAGGAGAATGAGAGAAAAAGAAATAGAAAAACATAAATATGAAAGATAGCATGAGGGAAATGCAGAATTAGTAATCTTAACGATAAATGTGAATGGAATAATCTGTCCTATAAAACAGATGTGGATAGCAGAATGGATTAAAAAGCAGAATCCTATAATTTGTTCTTTATAAGAAACATATTTGAAGCAGAGAGATACAAACAGGGTAAAGGTAAAAGGTTGGAGCAAAATACATTTTACTCAGCTGAAGTAAAAAACTTGGGATAGCAATCCTAATCTCAGATAAAGTGAAAGCAAAAAATCAATGTCACTTAAAGTGATAAGGAAGGAAATTGCATCTTCTTAAAAGGCAAACAGTTACAAAGTTATGTCATTACTAAACATGTATACACCTTGTGATTTGGCAACCAAATTCTTAGAAGAAAAGCTGAGTGAATTGCAAGGAGACCTAAACCTCAAAGTTTTAATTATGGAGACCTCAATTCCCTCTCTCAGAAATAGATAAATCTAACAACAAAATTAACAAGAAGGAAGTTAGGAAGGTGAATAAAATCTTAGAACACTTAAATATGATAGATCTCTGGAGAAAACTCAAAGGGAATAGAAAAGATTGTAACACTTTCTTGGCAGTACATGGAACCTACAGCAAAGCTGATCATGTACTAGGCACAAGAACCTTATAATCAAGTGCAGAAAGACAGAAATAAACACACACACACACACACACACACACACACACACACACAGAAACACACACTTATCAGACCATGATGCAATAAAAATCACATGTAATAAAGGGCCGTGGAAAAATGTATCAAGAATTAATTGAAAATTAAATAACTTTATCTTAAATAATGGGTGATGAAACAGCAAATAATATAAATAATCAATAACTATATCTAAGAAAATGATAATTAACAAAGCATAATAAAATTTATATGATGCTGTCAAGGAAGTTTTTAGGGGAAACTTTATGTCTCTAAATGCATATATGAATAAAATATAGAAAGAAGAGATCAATAAGTGGATATGCAACTAAAAAACTAGAAAAACAACAAATTAAATATCCTCAATTAAAAATCATATTAGAATTCTGAAAACCAAGGGGAGAATATTAATAAAATTGAAAGCAAGAAAGCCGTTGATCTCATAAATAAAACTAAGAATTGATTTTATGAAAAAGTCTATAAAATAGAAAACTTCTGGTTAATCTGATTTAAAAAAAAGAAGATAACCAAATTATTAGTATAAAAAATGAAAAGTGTGAACTAACACCATTGAGGAGGAAATTAAAGAGATAATGCTACTTTGCTGAACTGTATGCCAATATATTAGATAAAATGAGTGAAATGGATGAATATTTACAAAAACACAAACTGCCCAGATTAAGAGAAGAAATAAATTACCTAAATAACCCCATTTCAGAAAAAGAAATTGAAGAAACAATCAAATTTCCTAAGAAAAAGTCTCCAAGTTCAAATGGATTTGCAAGTGAATTCTATCAAACATTTAAGGAGCAATTCCCATTCTACCTAACCTATTTTTGAAAAAAAAAATAGGAGAGGAAGACGTTCTGTCCAACTCCTGTTATGCCTCTAACATGGTGCCCATACCTAAACCAGGAAGAAACAAAACAAAGAAAATTATGCATCAGTCTCCCTAATGAATATTGATGCAAAAATCTGAAATGAAAGACATCCCCCTAACTCACCAACATTCTTGCAGTCTGCCAGTTAGACTACAAGATCTTACTAGGATAACACAACATGATCAGGTAAGATTTATACCAGATTTATACCAGTTGAACCAGGGATGGTTTAACTTTAGGAAAACACTCAACATAATTAACACATCAATAGTAAAACCAACAGAAATCATATGATTATCTCAATAGAAGCTAAAAAGTCTTTGATAAAATACAAATCCATTCCTATTAAAAACAGAATGTTTAGGAATAAATGAAGTTTTCCTTTAAATAATAAATAATATCTATCTAAAACCATCAACAAATATTTTAGGTAATGGGAGTAAACTTGTATTTCCAATACAATCCAATACAATTGCATTTCTAATACAACCAGGGGTGAAACAAAGATGTCTATTATCACCATTACTATTCAATATAGTATTAGAAATACTAGCAATAGCAATAAGAGAAGAAAAAGAAATGAAAGGAATCAAAATTGTCAATGGAGAAGCAAAACTTTCACTCTTTGCAGATGATATGATGATATACCTAGAGAACCTGAGAAAAATCATCGAAAAAACTCCTTGAAACAATTAACAAATTCAGCAAAGCAGCAGGATATAAAATAAACCCACATCATTCAGCAACATTTCTACATATGAACAAAAAAGCCCAAGAGTAAGAGAAAGACAGAGAAATTCTATTTACAATAATTATAGACAACATTAAATATTTGGGAATCTGCCTCCCAAGACAAAACCAGACACTGTATGAACACAATTATAAAGCACTTCACATCAAATAAAGTCATATCTAAATAATTGGAAAAATGTCAAATACTTATGTTTAGGTCAAGTTTATAGAATAAATATTGCAATTCTACACAAATTAAAATACTTATTCCAATCAAACTCCCAGAGAACTATTTTATCGAGCTAGAAAAAATACTATCAAAATTCATCTAGAGCAACAAAAGATCAAGAATAGCAAGGAGACTAATGAAGAGAAAATGTAAAGGAAGGTGAACTAATTCTACCAGATCTAAAAATATACTATAAAGTGTCACTCATCAAAACTGTCTAGTATTTGTGAAGAAATGAAGTATTAGATCAGTGAATTAGGATAGGTACTAAAGAATTCTCAATAAATGACTATAGCAATCTACTATTTGACAAACCCAAAGAAATCAGCTTCTGGGATAAGATGTCAGTATTTAACAAAAATTTTTGGAAAACTGGAAAATAGTATGGCAACACTAGGCATAGATCTACCTCTCACAGCCTATACCAAAATAAGGTCAAAACGGGTACAGTATTTAGACATGAAAAGGGATGCTATAGATAAATTGATAGACCAAGAAATTCTCTATCAGATCTATGGAATGGGGATAAATTTTTGAGCAAATAAGAATTAGAGCAGTTTATAAAATACAAAATAAATGATTTTTACTATATTAAATTTAAAAAGTTTAACACTAATAAAATCAATTCTACCAAAATTAGAAGGAAAACCGAAACCTGGGAAACAATGTTCACTACTAGGAGTTCTGATAAAGGCCTCATTTCTCAAATTACTATAGAGAATTGCATCAAATATATAAGGTTATGATTCATTCCCCAACTAAAAAAATAGTCAGAATATGCAGACAGTTTTCAAATGTAGAAATTAAAGCTAGATATAATCATATGAAAATGCATTATTGATTAAAGAAATACAAATTAAAACAAAAATGTGGTATCATCTCACACCTATCAGACTGACCAAGATGAGAAAAAAGGGAAAGTGATCAAAGTTGGAGACATTGTGGGAGGATTGGGACATTGATGCATTGCTGGTGGAGTTGTGAATGGATCCAACCTTTATGGAGAGCAATATGGAACTATGACCAATGAGCAATAAAACTGTTCACACCCTTTGACTCAATTCCAATTTTAGGTCTATAATAAGAGGAAATTATAGAAAAAGGGAAAAGTTGCACATGTTCCAAAATATTCATAGCAGCTCTTTTTGTAGTGGCAAAAAATGGAAATTGACCCATCAATTGGGGAATGCCTAAACAAATTCTGGTACATGAATACTATGAAATAGTATTGTTCTATATAAGAAACCATAAAGTTCAGACTCTAGAGAAACTTGGAATGACTTACAGGATGTGATGCTGAGTGAAGGGAACAGAAGAACCAAAAGAATAATGTACACATCAATAACACCATTGTGAGCTGAACAGCCTTGATGGAAACAGCTCCTCTCAGTAATCCATTGAGCTAGAATAACTGTATTAGACTAGTTATGGACTATATTATCCCCTACCAGAGGAAGAAATGCAAAACAAAGTCACAAAAACCCTTCAGAATCTTATGAATATTTAATAAAAATTATCTCTTATGCATCTCTTTCCCTTGATCCTAATTCCTCATACTAATCTGTAAATGTTTATCCAAATATGTATGTATAATGCTAACCTGGCTGTTCGCTGCTAAGGAGAGGGAGTGGGAAAGGAGGGTGGAAGGAAATTTTGTAACTTAAAAATATACATGTGCATATGGATGAAAATAAATAATTTTTAAAAAAGAAAAAATCATAGATGAGAATCATGTAGAACCTTGTGTATGTCTGATAATAAATTCCTTATATATTTGTGAATCATTTATTAGATACAACCTTTTACAACCAGAAAAAGAAGTACAAATGATGTAAGAGAAATGCGTGACAGAAAAAGAAAGCAAGTCTTTCAGTTAAAAGTCAGAAATAAATGATGAACATCAATCTATGACCTCCATTGGTGTCCATGTAATGTCAATTGATTGAAATTAAGTCTCTTAAACCACTGAATGGATTCTTTGTGGGAGGATGGACAATTTTATGAGAAGGTGAAAAGGTCTGGATGATCAGGTTCACTGGGGAGAACCACTATATTAATCTGAAAGATCCATTAAACTGCCTGTTTGATATGTATATGTTTATATGTATAATTACCCATGTACTGTATCTTTCTAACCTAGGGGAAAAAAAAGATATGACTGCTGTGTGGACTCCCTCACCCTCTAGACTTCTTTCTTTTCGCAAATATTAATATCATTCCCAATCTGGCTTTGCCCTTGATCTGGAGATTTCAGGTTTGGTGAGGGGCTACCACTTCATGAAGTATTCTGTCTATGTCTGTTTCACTTGCAGTCTACTCCATTTCCCCATCCTCTATTTTCCGCTGCTCTTTTATGTGGTTTCCACACACTAAAATGGAAGAATGTAAGATCACTGACAGTAGAGACTGTCTTGCTTACATGTATTTGTATCTTCAGGTCTTAATACTGTAGTTGACAATTATTGTTAGCTCATTTTCAGAAGTATCCAACTCTCCATGATCCCATATGGGATTTTCTTAGAAGAGATACTTGAGTGGTTTGCCATTTCCTTCTCCAATTCATTTTGCAAATGAGGAACTGAGGCAACAACGTTAAGTGAGTTTCCCAGGGTCACATATGTATCTGAGGCCAGATTCTAAATTCAATGTGCTATCCATGTGCCATCTCAGGATACACTCTTAACAAATACCACCTATCTAGCCATCTCTAACATCTTTATTTATATATCCATATTGTGTCCAACATCCAGACAAACCTATGAATAAGTATCATCTTAGGTTAAGTTCTTAAATTAGGTCTGACTCATAAGAACCCTCTAATAGATTAATTTATTTTGTCAGGGACAACTTAACTTTTCCATTTGTTATAATCCCTTCTAAAATGTGATTACAGTACAAGAAATTCTGCTAGCTATGAAGGGGTTGCAGTAACCTTTGACTCATGATTCTATTTCTTCTTTTTGACATTTACAAGGATTATCTGCTATATGTAAAATCAAAGCCATCACTAGCACTTGCAGAAAATAAGGAAATTATATAGTTAGCAAGAAGAGTTACTTAAAAGAAGGAAGCTACCAGATGATAGACTGGGATAACCCCTTCCCCATCACCTAATCCCTTACACTTGATAGCCTTGTTGGTTTTTATGACTATGATCTTGCACTGAAGACCTGGAGCCCATCCATCCCTTCAATTGATGCTCTTTAGTGAACTTAATTCAAGGTTTGTACTACTTATTTTTAGTAAAAAAAAAAGTTCTAGTCTATCTCTCCTCATTTTGAAATCTTATAATCCTCAACCATTTTAACTTTAGTTATATTTTTAACCTCTTGAGGGTGACAGTGACTTTCTTTGTTAGTGCCATTTTTCTTATCAAATTATTTTGTATTTATTTATCTATTTATATGCTGTACCACCTAATAGGAAAATAAAGTCCTTGAGATAAAGGGATAAATAACAATGTTTGTTAGATTAAATTGAATCTAGTAAAAATCCATTGTAGGAAAATAAAGTCCTTGAGATAAAGGGATAAATAACAATGTTTGTTAGATTAAATTGAATCTAGTAAAAATCCATTGTAAATCTAAAGTGCTATAGAAATATGGCTGCTGCTGCTGCTGCTGATGGTGATGACTGGACCAGAAACAACTGATATGGGGAAATTCCAATAAAAAGTTTGCCTCCAATATGATGGATTCTGACCTGCAATAGGTCAGTCTTTCTTTCTTCTCTTTCTAAATGTACTTAGCTATATAAATTGAATTATAAACATACACTCAAACACACAGACACATAGACACACACACACACACACACACACATCTTAACTTTCAGATCTGTTAGACACATAAGGCATGTAAATTGCCATAGTCCAGGAAAATTCACTTGTAGTCCTGGCAGGAGTAAGTCTCAGGAAATTTACTAAGAGGTCACCCCTAAGATTAGGAATATGACCCTTTTTCTGAAAAATGTTTGTTCTGCAACCAGAAAAATAATAAGAGATATTTTGGGAATCAATTAGTGAGATCACAGTAACAATATATTTGCACTTTGTTGGTTTTTGAGAGGTAACACTTTGTATTGCAAGCAATTCTCACTTTGGGAAGCATGACAAGTAAAGGAAGAGGGATGTCTGGCAAGAAGGAGTATTCAAAAATTATTCTGACTATAAAACTTGCTAATTACATTACCTCTAAATGTCATATTCTTATTGCCATTTGAGTCTGATCCTTTCAAGAAGTCTTTGTATTATAAGTGTTACAAGGCAAATTGCTTAAGGAATTAAGATTTTTTCCCCTTAAACTTCTACTTACTAAGGCAACAGAGTATATTCAAAAGGTTGCCAATTTTAGAGTAAATTATCTGGGTTAAAATTATGCTTTCACTATTTAATTTCTATGCATCCTTGAGCAAGTCACTTTACCTCACTAAGAATCATTTTTGTCATTTGTAAAATGAAAGTTCAATTAGTGGCCTCTATGGTCCTTTCTAGCTTTAATATATAATTCTAATTGCCCTGTTATGTTTTGTAGTTGGATAAAATAACATCTTTGTAGCTGAATAACAATATTACGAGGTATGTTCTATATTCTATCATGAGTATATGTCCAAAGCATCTTTATTTAATTCCAAGAACAGGCAGGATATTGGGAACGATATATATATTTCAATCTATTTCCTTATGATTGTGTTTTTTCTAATAAATATTTTCATTTGAAAGTATTGAACATTATAAACATTGTTATGATAAAATAATTTTTATTAATTTTTATGGATCAATGTAAGTTGTCATAGATTACAGGCAAAATTTTTGTTGATGATATTGGTCTGTTCTTATAAATTTTATTGGTGGGGCTGTTCAAAACATTTTAAACTTTGAATTTGTAGTATGGAAGTTTTTTTCCCTGTCAGTAGAGTAGAAATCATTAGCTGATATCTTGGTAGGTATTCAATAGGTACTAATTTTTTACAATCCAAAGTGATGTATTATACAGCTTCTTCTATTAATACTGTAGTTGACAATTATTGTTAGCTCATTTTTCAGAAGTATCCAACTCTCCATGATCCCATAATCTATATTGCTCATTAAGTCAAGGCTCCTTAAGATAATGCTTCTATGATTTCTAGTGGCAATGACTTATTCATGATATCCCATTATAAATGTCTCCATACCCACAAACAAAATACATGATTCAGCTATTTTTGTGATATTTTTGGATAAGGCCAGGAGTGGTACATGACTTTAATACCTACTACTAAAGGAGAATGAGATCAAATGATCATATAAATTTGGAAGTTCTTGGATGTGGTAGGGTCTAAACCAAGGTGGAATCTGCATTAAGTTCAACACTATTATGATAAGTCCTTAGGATCTGGGGTCAATAGGTTTCTATGGAGGAACAGATGAAATCAGCTCCAAAAAGCAAAACAAAACAAAACAGAAAAAAGAAAAAAACCCTTATTTGGAATAAGAACAGTGAGTGGCCACTAGGACACAATTAGAAAGAGAGAAAGCAAGAAAGTAGATAGAGGGGAGGAAGGAAGGAAGGAAGGAAGGAAAGAAGGAAGGAAGGAAGGAAGGAAGGAAGGAAGGAAGGAAGGAAGGAAGGAAGGAAGGAAGGAAGGAAGGAAGGAAGGAAGGAAGGAAAGAAGGAAGGATGAAAGGGAGGAAGGGAGGGAGGGAGGGTGGGAGGGCAGAAAGGCTTTTGATCAACCTATAGTGACTCTAACTATATTTAGCAATATTTTTCCTCTTTAATGTTAGGTCAAAAAATTTCACCTGTTCATAATTATTTTAGGATTATAGGCCCTATGTTTTGTTAATTTTGAACAAGTTCTTACTAGTATACTAGCTAGCATACTTTCGAAATTTGTTACTGTCAATTTTACAATCCTACAAGGTATATTAAGGCTATGTGTGATATATCCTGAGAAAGAACTGTGGAGTTTAAACAAAAATCAAAGATTATTATCTTCAATTTTTAAAAAAGTTGTCTTATGAGCTACATGATTTTGCTATCTCTAAAGTTTTCTTTCTTCTTCAAGGATATTTTTTTTCTCTCAATACATTCAATTTTGATCACTGCATAGTATGGAAATAATTAAAGATTATCAGATTGCCTTCTGTTGGGGGGAGGGGTGGGAAGGGGAAAATTGTGAAATTCAATAACTTTCAAAAATGGTTGGTAAAAGCTACTATTGTATATAATTGGAAAACAAATAAAAGTTATATAATTTTAAAAAGTTTAAATTTATGCTTGGTCTAAGAGGAGGGAAAATATAGCAGTTATCAGTGAATTACCAGATATATTTTAGGCAAAGAAAAAATTTCCTAAAAATTAAATCTGTTCAAAAATAAAATGGGTTTTTGTTCCACCAACCATGTTGCCGATTATGTGTCTAAAGTTTCACCTCCCACTTTTGTGGTATTAAATGAGTTTAAATTGAAATTAATAATAGACAAATATTAATTGATCTCTAAAATTGTGTGATTCAATTAATATAAAGTATCATTATAAAGTATCTATTGTGTTCTTGGTACTCTATAGTAGCTAAAATACATTAAAAAGACAAAAATGAAACATTTTTTAAGAAAGCAGTGCCTTGACCCTCAATGGAATTTTTCATAGCAAAGGCAGGAGTAGCAACTACTAAGTATGTTATAAAGGAGATTCTTACTCAGGTATATGTTTGACTACATCAAACAATAAGCAAACATTTATTATAAATACTATATGTCAGAACCCTTCCAACTATAAGATTATGTGCATTGGATTGTATTTATCAACAAAAGAGATGAAAACTCACAATTACCAGAAAAACGCTATCAAAGTTGTAAAGATAATGACATTTGTTAGCACGAAACAGAGTATTTTAAAAACCAGAATTACAAATAAAAGTAATACTGTTTGTACAATAAATAAATATTTTAAGAAAATATTTTTAAACTAAGGTGATGATTAATATTTTATTAATGAACAAATAAAGAATTCTATTTCCAAATTTTGCTTTTTTATCCCCTTAAAGTGAAATTGCTTCTTAAAACTGCCTTCTTTTCTAGAAGAAAGTCTGGATTCTCATTAACAAGCTCCAGACCTGGATACTCCATTTTTAATGTCACTGCAGGCTTTAGCTATCCCAAAAAACACACACACAGAGCAAATCCACTGGAGGTGAAATAATTAACCCACATGAAAATCTGAATTGGGAGTTAACATTTTTGCATTTTGTTCTAAATGTTCCAAAAGGCCACTGGTGATGCTGACATTTAACAAGATAAACTATTGCACCTAAGCAGTATTATTAGTCTCTGTATTGCTCCCTCTGATTTTTAGACTAATACTTTGGTGTTCATGCAATGTAGATGCTAAAACAGACCCATCCTGTTTGATAGTATTGCTTTTTCTTGGTTGTAAAAACAGAATGGAACTAAAGGCCAATATTTCCAAATCTAGTTGGCATGTACTATTAATCAGAATGCAAAAAATGAACAACAGCAAAACAAATCTCTCTAATGTCATCACTATTTTGAAACATCTATTTTGACAATTGTTCAACCTTTCTGGTCTTTTATTTTTTTAATTACAAACTGACCACAATGAAATGTAAGATGACTGAATGTCTGTGCTCAAGTATAGTGAATGACCACCTTATTATAAAATCATCAAGTAGGAATCTAGTGATCTAATTCCAGGACCTTTTAGGTCTTTTAACCTACCCTACCATTTACATGTGTCATTTTGTCTTTACTGAGTACATCATTTTTAATATAGACTACAAGGGTTAATTAGACAGAACTTCTTGCTTCCTCATATAACCAATTTCATAGCAACCCCAGTGAATTCTTTCTAAAACATTACATTCTAATAACTAACTCTTCTGTTCAGTTTTAGAGCACATTAATTCTATGTATATTAAGTGAAATGTATATATGATGGAAATATCCACTTTTCACAGTTGAGAAGTAAAAACCAATGACATATCACTCACTACCAATATGGTTCTCAGAGAAAGTCCATCTTGAACATAATATAAAAGAAATAAGCTAAATATATGTTGATTAAAATTTCATCATGAAGACAATAGTAATGGGCAGCTAGGTGGTACAGTAGATAGAGCACCAGCCCTAGAGTCAGGAGTACCTGATTGCAAATCTGGCCTCAGAAATTTAACAATTACCTAGCTGTGCGGCCTTGGGCAAACCACTTAACCCTATTTGCTTTGCAAAAAGAAAAAAAAAAACCCTAAAAATAAATAAATAAAGACCTTAGGAAAGTAGTAGAGAAGCAGACAAGATGAAAAATAAATTTTGATGATAAGCTGCCCAAACAGAAAATTGCCAATCAAACCAATAAACAAAAGAAGAAAAAATGAGTTAAACAAATTAGAAAATAACACAAATGACTAAACATTATACAATTATGGGATGGTCTTCCTCATCTCCATTTTTTTTTATCAAGACCCATCCTACATTCTGCACATTATATCCCATTTTTCCTGTTATCTATAAATTCTCTTGTTTTCCTTCTATTGATATTTACTGCATATTTTATTTATTCTACATATGGCTTGCTTATATAGGTTTGTTTTCATGTTGTGCTTACATTAGATTGTGAATTTTTTGAAATCAAAGACTGTATTTTGACTTTCTTAGTATCCCCCTATGCTTTATAGAATGTCTGACACATAGCAGACAGTTAATAAATGTTTATTGACTGTTTGACTGTGATGGAAATCAATTTTTAAATTCTGATGAAAAAGAAGACAATTTGACAACTGTATCTGACTAAATATGGACTATAAATCCCCTACCAAAGGAAGAAAAATAAAATAAAACAAAACACACAGGAAAAAAACCCAACCCTTTCAAATCTGATGAACACTTTGTAGAAATTATTTTATGTATCTTTTCCTTTAGCCTAATTCCTCATGTTAAAAATTATTAATTTATAACTATGTTTAACAATATATATATATATATGTACATATATATATATATATATATATATATATGTATTTATATAGTTATAAAGTGCTAACCTGACTGTTCCTTGCTGAGGGGAGGGACCTGGGAAGGGAAGGTGGAAGGAAATTTTGTAACTTGGAAATATGCATATACATATGGATGAAAATAAATATATAAATATTTTAAGAAAGATTTGATTTATTTTTTATTTACACATTTATAAAATAGTTTGGTTTAAGAGTAAACATAATCCCCCTTCCCCACAAAAATATAAAACATCATGAGAAATAAAGTAAAAGAAAGAGAAAAAATATGTTTCAGCCTGTATTCTGATACCATCAGCTCTGTCTCAGGTATATCACTTTCAGTATCATAAATTCATCATAGAAGTTACTTCCATATTTTTCCACAGTTGCTGCTGATGATTGTAATTTCCTCAATCCATTCCTCCCCACTACCTCCTATTATATTTTCTCTCACCATTCACTCTGTTCCTCTTTGCTGTGGGGCAACCAAGTGGCTCAGCAGACAGAGCACCAGCCCTGGGGCCAGGAGGCCTCAAGCCCACATCCTACCCCAGGGACCCAGCAATCATAGGGTCCAGTGATCCTGGACAGATCACTCAATCCTAGCACCTTGCAGAAAGAAAAAGAGAAAATGTGTCAAATCTGATTATCTTCTCCTATGATCTACCTTCTCCTCTATCACCCACAACCTCCCCTTCCCCCTGCCCCCCTTCTCTTCTTTTTCTTCTAGATGTGTATACCCTATTGAGTGTGTATGCTGTTTCTTCACTGAGTCATTTCTGATGAGAATGAAGTCTCCCTCATTCCCCCTTGCTTTCCCGCCTTTCATACCACTGCAAAACTACACAAAATATCTTTTATATGAAATATTTTAGCCTATTCTGCCTCTCCTTTTTCTTACTCCCAGTACATTTCCCTTTCACCCATTGACTCCATTTTTACAATATAACTTCAAATTCAGCTCTCTCCTGTGCTTCATCTATAAAAGCTCCTTCTACCTGCTCTATTAAATGAGAAGGTTCATAGGAGTATTATCAGTATCATCTTTCCATGCAAGATTACATGCAGTTCATCATTATTAAGCCCCCCCCCCCCCAATTCACCCTTCTCCTCCACTCTCTATTCTTGACCTGAGTCTGGTACTTGAAGATCAAACTTTTTTGTTCAGCTCTGGTTGTTTCAACAGGAAAATTTGAAATTTCCCTGTTTCATTAAAAGTCCATCTTTTCCCCTGGAAGTGGATGTTCAGTTTTGCTGGGTAGTTGATTTTCGGTTGCATTCCAAACTCTTTTGCTTTCCAGAATATTAGGTTCTAAGCCCTATGATCACATAAAGTAGATGCTGATAAGTCCTGGGTAATCCTTACTGCAGCTCCATGATATTTAAATTGTGTCCTTCTGGCTGCTTGTAATGTTTTCTCTTTGACTTGGGAGTTCTGGAACTTGGCTCTAAAATTCCTGGGGGCTGTTGTTTTTTTTTTTTATTTTTTCAGTCTCTTTCTGTGAGAGATTGTGGATTCTCTCAATTTCTATTTTACCCTCTGCTTCTAGGATATCAGGGCAATTTTCCTGTAGGAATTCCTTAAGAATGAGGTCAAGCCAGAAAGGGCAATGAACAGTGTGCAAAGGGATGTGGGAAATCTGGGACACTAATACATTGTTGGTGGACCTGTGAATTCATCCAACATTTCTGGAGAGAAATTTGAAATTACAAACAAAGGGCAACAAAAATGTGCATACCCTTTGATCCAGCAATACCACTACTGAATCTATACCCTGAAGATATTATGAAAATGAGTAAAAACATCACTTGTACAAAATAATCATAATGGCCCTGTTTGTGGTGGCAAAGAATTGGAAATTAAGTAAATGTCCTTAATTTGGGGAATGGCTTAACAAACTGTGGCATATGTATGTCATGGAACAGTATTGTTCTAATAGAAGCCAAGAGGGATGAGAATTCAGGGAAGCCTGGAAGGATTTGCATGAACTAATGCTAAGCAAGATGAGCAGAACCAGAAAAACATTATTACACCCTAACATCAACATGGCATTGATGACCAACCTTAATGGACTTGCTCATTCCATCAGTGCAACGACCAGGGACAATTTTGGGATACATGTGATGGAAAATAATCATCGGTATCAAGAGAAAGAATCATGTAGTTTGAACAAAGACCAAAGACTATTACCTCTAATTTAGAAAAAAAAAGCACCTGTTATTATGTCATTCTGCTATCTCTTATACTTCATTTTTCTTCCTTAAAGATATAATTGCTCTCTCTCATCACATTCAACTTAGATCTAACAGACTGCCTTTTGTGTGTGTTGGGGGGAGGTAACAGAAGGAAGATTGGGGGGAAAATTGTAAAACTCAAAATAAATAAAATCTTAAACAACAAAAAAAATGAGATAAAGGCTCTTTTCCTGATCACTAATTTCAGATGTCCCAACAACTGTTAAATTATCTTTCCTGAGTCTGTTTTCCAGATCAGTTGTTTTTTCAATGAGATATTTCACATTTTCTTCTTTTGCTGTTGAACTATTGTATCTTGATTTCTCAAAAAATCATCAGCTTCCTTTAGCTCCATTCTACATCTGAAAGATTTGTTTTCCTCAGAGAGTTTCCTTATCTCCTTTTCCATCTGGTCAATTCTGCTTTTTTTGGAGAGAAAAAAATTGTATCTTTTATTCACAAATCTTGCAGGATACCGGTATCTCACCTAGCATGAGGCATGAAGTAGCATGTGAACATCAGGTAATTTATAGTCTTCAGAAACTCTTTCCCCTCCCTCTTGGATTTTCATAGGCTCTCAGACTTTGAGGTACAATCTAAGAGGTCCACCCATTCCATGAAATGTCTCTAATATGATTCCCCCCTACACATCATATGACACATGATATGTTGATGAACCCCAATCATCACATGGTGTATGTGGTATAATATTCAATTACCTAATCGCACAAATGCGGTTGCATTAAGTCAATATCTCTAGGTCACTCTTGACTGTTTGAAAACAAGATTCTTCTAATCTTGGGTTTGCCATTTCTAGAATGGGATTAGGAAAAACTCTACCAGTTTTGTGATTAGTTGGGGCCATTCACCCTTGGAACCCTAGGGGCCCCCTTCCACATCTTGTGAAGACCAATACCCTCCATTCCTCACAACTCCCCCTTTTCATCTTAATAACAACTTGGTCTTCACACTTCACCAGCAGTGTCTTCTTCAAATTAATTTACAGTCCTCATCCTTGATAAGACTATTGACTTTTACTATCAATATCTTCACCTCTTCCTTATTAGAGTCATATATCTATACTAATTTACTGACAGGATTTTGTACTGTTTAGGTTATTAACTACATCATACATGGGAGACACACATGGGTAATAGGATTATCCCTATTTAGCATTTAGTCAATAGTAAGATGTCCAGTAACTGGTTCCACCATGAATCAGTAAACCCATTCATCCAAGAGGTACTAAAGATACTAAAGGTGCTTGTCCAGGATTGGACTGGAACATGTGCCAACTTTCTGATATCCCTTGTTATTTCCTTTACCAGCTTTACATAGTCATCTATCTTTAGAAACCAACTTGATAAGTTCAGTTTACTACAGACTCCTCCTTCTTCAGCCAACAGGTAGTACAATATTAATGTATGCTGAACAACTGCCTCCCTTGTTTGCTTGGCTTGGTCAGTCAGCAAGTCCAAGGCCTTATCTGTTTAGTTGATAATTTTTCCACTACAATTTGGAGTCTTAGTGTATTCAGGATATAAATTGGGATTCCATAGCCCCAACTCCCATCCTGTGCTCAGGTAGCAAGGCCTACTAAGTCTAGTTAACTCCCTGACCAACCCTATATAGCAATTCCCTGACCAACTCTTTGAACAACTGAGTGTAGGCAGTAGTCCTACACATCCACTAATGTCCCTCTAGTGCAAGTTGGTCTTCCAGGAATATAGTTTCTTGGGTTTTCAATAAATGGATAATACTGTTGTTCCTCCTTACTTCCAAGGGCCCTCTTAAATAGGCCATATAATCATCATGATAATATGTACATTTTCAAAGTACTTTACCCCCTTCCACTGGCAAGTTTTTATACCAATGTCTTTAGAAAGGTCTCTCTGGCTCCAAAATTGATTAAAATATCTTGTGCCGTTGGACCAACACCAAGAATAACTAATATTCCTAGTGATACTCCTCAAATTATTTTTCTTTCAAATGGCCATTTTAGCACTTTTGTTGCAAGTCCATACTAACTCATAATCACAGTTTCCCTTAACAAATACCCCACTTTGCACATCTTTACAAGGGATTCAGGTACCATTATTAATCTCACATGAGTCTGAGGCCACCTATTGCTAAGTTGTACAGTCAAGAATACTTGTACCCTGCTTCTGTACATGTCCAGACATTTGCTACTACCCAGGAAAATATCCTGGCAAGACTGATGTATGGAATAGTCACCAGGAACTGACTCAGTCAGATGCCACTGGTGTTTCTCTCCTCTGCATCAGAATCCTGTGCCACAGTGCACCTCTGTACAGGAACTGAGAATCTAGGCCAGACCCAGGGTGTACTGTCACCCAAGGCCAATTCTCAAACTACTGTGACCTACTGCATGTCCATCAGTTAACTACACCAAAAGACTGGGCATTGACTTCTGTCAGCTAGATTCTTCCCCTTTTACTTGTACCCCATTGTCTAAATCAGAGATAGGACTCTCCCTAGAAAGGATATACAGACTCATGTAAGATAATCATGCCACCCAATAGTTTCCCTCTTTCTCTCTTAGTGGAGAACATTTTCATCCTGCTTCCCCTCCTCCTTTCCATAAGGAGAAAGGCATAAGTAGGGGTGTCACACTTACAGAGTCAAGGGGAAGTTACAGAGAAACAATGTATACAAAGGTGAGAGATGGTGGACATGAACTGGTCCAGTTTCTCTTCTCTTCTCTTCTCTTCTCTTCTCTTCTCTTCTCTTCTCTTCTCTTCTCTTCTCTTCTCTTCTCTTCTCTTCTCCCCTGGAGATTTCCAATGTCTTTGTGTATCTTCTCAATCTCTTCCAAAAAGTCCTCTTCAGCTCTGGTGACTAGCTGAGACCTTGGCTTTTGATAGAGAAACTGCTTAACAGCCTATTCAGATCAAAAAACGTTTCCATCACAAAACAATGAGATTCTGGAGCTTATTATGATTTTCATTTTGCCTTATTGTCATATTGATGCATATACTTCACTTTAACACAATAAAGTTTCATTATTGTTTTACTATATGAGCAAACTTCCAATGAGAATTATCACATTGACTCAAGCTGTAATGTTTACATTCAACAGTTAATTTCCATTCAAAGAGTACCCAGGCATCTGGCTTAAAATGAGCAATCTTAATCTTTGCTCTCATTACAATAATGATTCAAATATCCTTAACTAAAATGAATTTTTTTCAAAATATTCCCATATTTTCCTTTTCCTGGTGTATTTATCTAATTCACATTCCTTTCCCTAAACTGGAACTTGAAACTGTAATTATCCTAAGAATTTCCCATTATTCTCCTTATTACCTAAATATTCCCTCTAAATATAAATTAAGGAAACTTACTTCCTATCTTAACATGTAGCTGATAGCAGGTGTCAGAACCAGACAACTAACCTATCTCTGGCTATTATATCCAAGACATTAAAGTAAAATTCCTTTAAATATATAACTATTGCATGTCAGTGTCCAGGCAGAGGTCATGTGGGTAGTCAAATGTCTTAGGCCAGATTTATTCTTCCAGGTGAGACATTATCCAAATGTCATTTTGGGGAATTCAAGTCAAAAGGGTCCAATGTCAGCTATACAAAGAAGCTGCCCCTTCAGCTGCCCATCGCTGTCACCTGACATCTTTAGCCCATGTGGTTCCTTGGTGCCAAGAACATGATATTTACCCAATAGCATTTCCTTTTGTTGTCCATCCTGGTATCTGTCATAAGAGAAAATCGATTAAAAGTCCTGTGATCTAAAATAGTTGTTTTATCTAGTTAGAACTTCCAGTGAATACAATTCACTAAATTCCAATTATAATCTTAATGGAGTCCCAATTAATGAAACCCCCCACCTAAAGCTCAGAGTATCCTTCCTGTGTCTTTGGCTAAAACCAGGTGTTCTAACTATGACGGGCCTTATAGTCCTCATCTCCTACCTCTTGCTAGAGACAATCCTTTATCTGAAATCCATCTCTCTCTATATATAAAGATGGTATATCAGATTCCCCTTGGCTAGAGAGAAACCTCCTTCTAGCCTCTTATAATTGACATCCAATTAACACCTTTGTCCAGGAGATTGCACAGGAAAATATCAAATTATCTTGTGTTTATCTTTCTCATATTACATGTTTTTACTTCAAAGCAAACAATCACAGTTTTGAAATATATATATATATATATACACATATCCAAAATATTCCCAATTCAGTTATATAACTAGACAATTCTATACACAAATTTGTTCACCTACTAGCCATTCTCAACATACAAATGGTTATTTTTGTTTTGGAAAGGCAATTGGGGTTAAGTGACTTTTCCAAGGTCACACAGTTAGGCAATCACCAAGTGTCAGAGGCCCGGTCTGAACTCAGGTCTCCTCAATTCAGGGCTTAGTGCTCTATCCTCTGTACCACCTAGCTGCCGCATAACATATGAATTACTTTTCAGACTTCTGTAAAACATTTAGAATATCATAAGTGGATTCAAATTTCCATTATGCATAATTTCAATATAACAGAACAGCAATAAGAGTAACACACAAATTACTAGATGGAACAAAGCAATCCTTCCAATATTACATTATTCATGCTCTCACAGATCTAGTCCAGAATGGGCCATACTTTTTGATATTTCCCTTGTTGCCCTTAAAAGCAATCATATGTTAATCCCATACTTTAACAATACAATACTTAAATAACATATTCACAATAGATAACTAAATATTACAAATATAATAACATAATTGATAAATACATCTTATTCATCAATAAGTTACCTTACAACATGTGTCAGAGCCCCCATATCAGCTGTCTGCAGTAAACAAGAGAGAAATACACATTCTTGACTTCTTTAAAATTAAACATACATTGTTAACATACATTAATATGTATTAATCATAAGATTCTTATTTAAACATCTCATTTCTCTTAGAACAAGAGCAAAATGAATATCCCATGATCTTTACACTTTTGTCTCTTTACCCAGATTCTCAGAATCCAATCTCATACATATGATACATTTAAAACCCCAATGCAATTACAACTAAACTTCCCAACAGTTTAGTTTGATAAAAAAAAAAAAACTTTAGAGTACCTTATATAGAGAACCCAACACTCACATTCCAAAAGCTCTATCCAAAATAAAATTGTCAGCATTATTAGGCTTAACATTAAAGCAAATTAGAGTTCTTTTCCCCAAAATAAATCAGTAAAGATCCTTGGTAACATAGGTATTTCTCTTCTTAGTAACATAATAGCACTTTTCTTTAACCCAATGGCTTTACAATAAAGCTTAAAATCCCAAACCACTCAACTCCTTGCAATAGTTACAATAGTGTTAAAATAGATTATAATCCCAAACTAATTTAACAATCTAGGTTGTTTAATTCCTCCCATTTTGTACAAATTGTCAGAATGTAACAATACTAATATCCCTCTTTTAAAACCCTCTGGGTGCTTCCCAAAACTCTAGTTCAGAAACCTTAAAAACAATGAGAGGCATCACTCAAGCCATGTGGCCAGAGCAAATATTCATTAGACGTGATTTCCTTTCAATAAACGAGTCTCCTAACCCCTGAATTTTATATTTTCTTCCTTTCCTGTCACATATCCCACCTGTGATGGGGTCTCTTTCTCTTTAAGGCTTAAGTCATTGAGGTCTCCTCTCTTCCCACCTTCTTCAATGGGCAGTTGGGGCACTCCTCAGCTGGATTTAGTACAGAGTTTAAGACTTAACAAGATGGTGAATGGATGGGATTAAGACCACACATCCAACCCACCCCCCTTTCCCTAACCCAGGGAGAAAAGCATGGGATCTTTCCCAGACACTCATAAGGACAAGTAATCTTCCATCCTCTAACTTCTTAATCTTTCCCCTAAACACTTCTAAACTTTCCTCAAACAATTCTTTAAGAATCCCCCTCCCCCTTCTCTTTGCCTCTACACATCAAAACAGCTACCACTTGGCTCAGCGAGGAAAGGGCTGATTTCCACGTGAGGGCCCCTGCATAACTACTTCCTTCTACCCCCACCTTCTGCAAAGCCTCAGCCCAATTCCCAGCTCCCCCAGCTGAAAACAAGCTGTGCCTTCTGACCCAGAAATACACAACACAGACATTTACCCAAGACAGGACATAGAACACACACACACACACACACACACACACACACACACACACAGACACACACAGACACATACACGCAAACATTTTTCTCTGAAGTCCCCATCCCCCAGGTTTCTGAGCAATTGGTTGGGCTTGAGGGACAAGAGTCCCCTGAGTTTCCTAGTCAAAGTTCATGAAGGGCATGATCTGTGTCTCTTTCTCCAAGGGTGTTCTCTTTTAAATGTCCTGTTTTATTACATTTAAAACATTCATTCATTCTGTCCACTCCTTCTCCCTTTCTTTCCCTTGTGAAGAGGACATTTAAGATTGACATTAATTCTCCCCATGTGAAGAGGTTGGTCCCTAAGAATTGTTCCAATTGGCCAGATATTTCTATTGGATCCTCTACTAAAGATTCCATCTCCGTTTTGAATGTGTTGACTTCTGATGGGGCATTCACATAACCTATCCCCCATCCCTGTCCTCCCATTGTCTTTTTCTCCTTTCTCCAAACTTACCATTTCCTCTTGGGCTCTACTGTTAGCCTCCCCCTCTCTAGGAGCAGTTGGAGAACTTGGAGTAGACTGAGAATCAGGGGATGGGGGGGTAGGACAGAGGCAATATTGCCAGAGGATCCCACCTATGTTTCTTATCTCTTTCTAATTTACTTAGAAATAATTTTATATCCCCAATTATCCCACATACTGCGAATCCTACTGTCTCTTCTTTAAAGGTATCATGTTATTAAAAAAAATATTTAAACTTTTCTCTTTACTCCAGACAGCATCCTTGACATCCAAGCTAAGTTCCTACACAAAGGACCTCTCCTTGGGTATTTCATAGGGAGGGGGTCTCTTCCTCAACCCCCCAGGTACCTTTTTGGATCCCTTGGTCTCCCATCTAGGATCTTTCTTCTCTGGAATTATCTAGAATGGGGAATTCTAAGCATTGAAAAGTAAAAATTAAAGTTTTCCTACCTTTCTGGGTCATTTCCAAAATTTTCCATCACTTCCCCCATAAATGGCAGGGTTTCAGGTCCATTCAGAGATCCACTTGAGGGAACCCTGGAAAAGAAAGGGAGACCTGGCTTGAAATCAAGCTATGAGGGGCGGCTAGGTGGCGCAGTGGATAAAGCACCAGTCCTAGAGTCAGGAGTACCTGGGCTCAAATCTGGTCTCAGACCGGATTTGTGGCTGTGTGGCCTTGGGCAAGCCACTTAACCCCATTTGCCTTGCAAAAAAAAACCCTAAAAAAAAAAGAAATCAAGCTATGAGTGCTCCTTCCTCCGGTTTCTTCTGGGACTTCTTCAAGTGGGTTCTATGTATCCTGGACATGAGTCCCCATATTGTTATAAATGAATGAGATAAAAAAAAAACTGCTAGAATGAGAGAAAATTTAGATTTTATTCATGAATCCTGCAGGATATGGGTAACTCACGTAGTATGAGGCACCCCAATTCTGCTTTTTAAAGCATTCTTCCCCCAATAACTTTTTGAATTGTTTTATCCATTTGACCTGAGCTGGTTATAAACATGTTAGTTTCCTCAGCAACTTTAGTCTCCTTGACTAAGCTGATGACTTTATTTTCATGTTTTTCCTGCCTCTTTCTCATTTCTTTTCTGAATTTTTCTTCTATCTCCCTTACTTGATTTTCAAAATCTTTTTTGAGCTCTGTCATTACCTGAACCCAACTTCTATATTTCTTGGAGTCTTTAGATGCAGAAGTTTGGACTTTCTCATCTTCAGATTGAGTATTTTGGTCCTCCATGGGACCAAAGTAATTGTCTATGGTCAGGTTCCTTTTTTCCTGTTTAATAATTTCCCCAGCCTGTGCCTGGTTTGGGGGGTTCTTCCTGAGCTTTTGAGTATTATTGGACTGTCCCCACAAAGACCTCAGTGTGTGAGGCTTTGACTGCTCTCCTAGTCTGAAAGACCACAAGCTCATTTCTCTGCCACAGGGCAGAGGTCCCTACTCTATGGGGGGGCTAGACTGTAACCAGGGTCTGAATGTGGTCAGAGCCCCAGAGTCCTGTTCCAGGGACAGAGGACAGACCTCTGCAGTCTCCCTCCACTTCTTTACCTTCAGTGTGTTAAACACTCAGGGAGAAGCTGCCTGGAGATTCCTGCTGGGTGGCTCTATGGGCCTATTTCCATTTCCTGGATCTGGGCTGCACTGAGTGCCACAACCATGCTGAGAGGCCAGGCTTCATGCTCGCTCTGGCAGAGGTTTCCCTGCTGATCTTCCAAGTTGTGCTTGGTGCTCCCTGGAGTACATGTCAGGAAGCTGCTTCTGCTGCTGGGAGACTATGGTCCTAGGCTTCCTGGAGCTGTTCCTAGGAGTCTAAGGTTCCTTCTCTCTGCAACAGCCACCCCTTAAATGCTATGGAACACAATTTTTCCACTATTTTCCAGGTTGCCTTGGGCTGGAGAATTGCCTCACTGGATCTTTCTGTGGATTCTGTCTCTCAAAAATTTAGTTAGAGACATAATTTTAAGGTTTTTGAAATATTTTGGACAGAGCACCTAAGAGAGGCTCAGAGGCTCTTCTGCCACCATCTTGGTCCCCCTAAATATATAATTTTTTTCATTTTATTGTGGTTGTATTTAATTGTGTTAAGTGTTTTATTTTTAATTGTTTTTTATTATAGATATTAGAGGCATGGAATTTATCTGAGAATCACCTGTTTATTCCACTGCCTAGAAGCTTAGAGGTTTTCGTTATAGAAAGACTTCATTATTATCAAATATGTCTATGTCCCAGTTCACACATTTTAGTAAGAAATGTAATTAATTTGCTTTTCTACATCTTAAATGACCTAATGCAATTATTTCTGCCACTTTTTAGGAAAGCATACCCTTTATATCCCTAATTCACTTTTTTAAAATTAATTTTTATTAAAGATATTATTTGAGTTTTACAATTTTCCCCCCAATCATACTTCCCTCGCCCCACCCCTCCATGGAAAGCAATCTGTCAGTCTTTACTTTGTTTCCATGTTGTAACTTTATCCAAATTGGGTGCGATGAGAGAGAAATCATATCCTTAGAGAAGAGACAAGAAGTCTAAGAGGGAACAAGATCAAACAATAAGATATCTCTGTTTTTCTAAATTGAAGGGAATAGTCCTTGAATTTTGTTCAAACTCCACAGCTCCTTATCTGGATACAGATGGCACTCTCCTTTGGAGACAGACCAAAATTGTTCCTGATTGTTACACTGATGGAATGAGCAAGTCCTTTAAGGTTGAACATCAGTCCCATGTTGCTGTTAGGTTGTACAGTGTTTTTCTGGTTCTGCTCATCTCACTCAGCATCAGTTCAAGCAAATCCCTCCAGGCTTCCCTGAAATCCCATCCCTCCTGGTTTCTAATAAAATAATAGTGTTCCATGACATACATATACCACAGTTTGCTAAGCCATTCCCCAATTGAAGGACATTTATTTGATTTCCAATTCTTTGCCACCACAAACAGGGCTGCTATAAATATTTTTGTACAAGTAATGTTTTTGCCCTTTTTCATCATCTCTTCAGGGTATAGACCGGAGTAGTGGTATTGCTGGGTCAAAGGGTATGCAAATTTTTGTTGCCCTTTGGGCATAGTTCCAAATACCTCTCCAGAAGGGTTGGATGAGTTCACAGTTCCAACAACAGTGTAATAGTGTCCCAGATTTCCCAACTCTTCCAACAATGATCATTATCCTTTCTGGTCATATTGGACAATCTGAGAGGTGTGAGGTCATACCTCAGAGAAGATTTAATTTTCATTTCTGTAATAATTAATGATTTAGACCATTTTTTCCATATGTCTATGAATTACTTTGATCTCCTTATCTGTAAATTGCCTTTGCATATCCTTTGACCATTTGTCGATTGGGGAATGGCTTTTGGTTTTAAAAATATGACTCAGTTCTCTGTATATTTTAGAAATGAGTCCTTTGTCAGAATCATTAGTTGTAAAGATTGTTTCCCAATTTACTACATTTCTTTTGATCTTGGTTACAGTGGTTTTATCTGTGCAAAGGTTTTTAATTTAATGTAATAGAAATCATCTAATTGGTTTTTGGTGATGTTCTCCAACTCATCCTTAGTCATATACTGCTCCCCTTTCCATAGATCTGACAGGTAAACTAGTCCTTGATCTTCTTTGCTTATGGTATTTTTTTTTAATGTCTATGTCCTGTAACCATTTGGATCTTATCTTGGTAAAGGGTGTTAGGTGTTGGCCTAATCTTAGTTTCTTCCATATTAACTCCCAATTATCCCAGCAGTTTTTATCAAAGACTCTTTTGGTTTATCAAACAGCAGATTATTATAATCATCTCCTGCTTTTACACCTAATCTATTCCACTGGTCCACCACTCTATTTCTTAACCAATAGCAAACAGTTTTGATGACTGATGCTTTATAATATAATTTTAGATCAGGTAGGGCTAAGCCACCTTTCTTTGCTCCTGGCAATTCTTGACTTTTTATTTCGCCATATGAATTTACTTACAATTTTTTCTAACTCATTGAAGTAATTTTTTGGAATTTTGATTGGTAGGGCACTAAACCAATAGCTTAGTTTTGGTAGAATTGTCATTTTTATTATATTAGCTCTACCTATCCATGAGCAGTTGATATTTGCCCAGTTATTTAAATCTGATTTAATTTGTGTGGGAAGTGTTTTATAATTATTTTCAAAAAAGATTGAGTCTGTCTTAGCAAATAGACTCCCAAGTATTTTGTCTGAGGTTACTTTGAATGGGATTTCTCTTTCTAGCTCTTCCTGCTGTATCTTGCTAGATATATATAGGAAAGTTGAGGATTTATGAGGGTTTATTTTATAACCTGCTACTTTGCTAAAGTTGTTAATTGTTTCCAGGAGTTTTTTGGATGATTTCTTGGGATTCTCTAGGTAGACCATCATGTCATCTGCAAAGAGTGAGAGTTTTGTCTCTTCCTTCCCAATTCTAATTCCTGGCCAGTAGGATGTGCTGGTTGCTTTCTCTGGAGTGTCTGTGACCTTGGTTGGGCTTGAGGGAAGGAATTGGAGCTATTGAATTCTTTTGCCTTCAATCAATGGTGGGCTTTACCCTGGCCTGAGGTCATTCCTCAGCTGGGCTGGTGCTTTGGTTCACACACCTGGGCCTGAGGCAGAAGTAGTTTGCAACTGTTTGTTTTGGAGGAGGCCTCAGTGCAATGGAGGCGTGGACTCAGATTTTCTCAGACCTGAGGAGCCTAGGGATGGCGTCAGCAGCTCTCCTGCACCAGACCTCTCAATGCGGCACCTTCCCCAAGTTCCAGGGGCACAGCACCAACACCAGCGCCTCTGCTTCCCGGCAGACCCAAGCCCCTTTTGTCCAGCCCCACCGCTGATCCAGCAGGTGCAGCTCTCGGGCCCTCAGACTCCTGGTTCCAATTCAGCAGTTAATCTGGCTGATCTGGGACTGTTCCTCCCTTGGAGCCCAGACTCACCCACGGGTACACAGCGAAGTCTGTTGCGGGAGACAAATCCTGAGGTAAATGTTCCTCTCCTGGCTTTTCTTTCTGGGTTTCCTGGTTCGGATTTCTTTTACAAGGTTTTTTTTTTCATGTGATAGATGGGGAAGAGATCAGGAGACTTTAGAACTGTGCCTGTCTTCTCTCCTCCATCTTAGCCAGAACTCAACATAATTCTTTAAAGTAGATGGTATTATCCCTGTTTAATAGACAAATAAACAAAATTTCAGAGAGGATACAATTGTATTGCCTAGGGTCACAAAGAATATCTGAGTAAGGATATGAATTTAATTCTTCCTGAGAACAAATGAAGCATTCAGTCCACTTTGTTACTTATGTTACTTACAAAGAATTAAAAGGAAATTCAAATTTAACACTTGGTACACCTTGTTCAATTTACATATTAGGTATTCATTCTTTTTGTTCCTTTAACCAATCCTTTAACCAATATAGGAATGAAGCTGACCATCTCCCTTTCTGGGAATTAATTTCTTTTCGCATTTATCAGTTTTATGACCCTACATTTTCCCAACATTCACTAAAACAGCCTTCATTACTTTTTTTTTTAGTTTAGTTTTTTTTTTCTTGCCAGGAAATGGGATTAAGTGGATTGCCCAAGGCCACACGGCTAGGTAATTCTTAAGTGTCTGAGGCTAGTTTTGAATTCAGGTACTCCCGACTCCAGGGCTGGTCCTCTATCCACTTCACCACTTAGCAGCCCTTCCTTCATTATTTTTTTGTAGGATATATCCCTTTATTCATGGGATGGAGTATAGGTTGGGGAGGGAGAATACTGGATAGAAAACAAGGCAGACTTGATTTCTCTTTTTCTTGGTTGACATAAAGATCCCAGTTTGGACCTATGATGATTTTGGATTTGTTAAATACTATCAGGTGGTGACTATGGATTATTTCTATCTTTACTCTTCAGTTCTGATAATTCTAGGAATTTAATTATTACTTGAAATGTGTTATTTAAGGAATTTTGTGTGATAGTGGTTTCAACATATAGTGAGTTTAAAACAATTTTTCCTTGTGTTGGTTTCCAGATCAGTTGTTTGTCTTTAATTTTTAAAATAGTAAATATCTCATATGTTCTGATTTTTTAGTCTTGACTTTGTTTCACTGTTTTTTTCCCCTTATCATTAAACTTTGGAGATAGTTTCTTATAAGAATGGTAGATAATAGGGCAGCTTGGTAGTGCAGTGGATAGAGCACCAGCCCTGGAGTCGGGAGTACCTGAGTTCAAATCGGGCCTCAGACACTTAATAATTACCTAGCTGTGTGGCCTTGGCCAAGCCAATTAACCCCATTGCCTTCCAAAAACATAAAAAAAAGGAAAAAAAAAAGAATGGTAGGTAATATGCCAAAGGCTCTTTGGTTTAGAATCTTGCTCTGTTTTTTGTATTGCTCAATTTCCCTTCTCTTTCATGTGATATTTGCCACTTCAGCTAAAATAGTTTTCTCACCCTGATCATGGTAGTTGCTTGGTAGTTAGTGGGAATTGGTAGCTCTCTTTCTTCATAGGAGTTGGTTTGCAGACGATGACTTTGAAGATTGGGCAGAGAACAGAAAAATTATTTTGGATAACCAAACCATTCCCAGGCTTCTTGTGTCCATATGCTCATTGGTGACATTTAGTCACCAGATGCTATTGCTGATAATGAAGAAGAATGAGTAATTCCTAACCTTCAATTATCAAACATTTCCCAATTTCTAGGTCCTTTTTCTCCTCCCTGACATAGTTCTTGGGCTTACAAAAATCTCTATATATTTGTATCTATCTATATATCTATATAGATAGATAGATATAGATATAATATATATGTACTTTTGTCTGTTCTGATCTTTTTTTTGTGCCTGCCCAAAAGTGTGAATGGGGAAAGGTAAAGAAACAGATGTTTATTAAGCACCTACTATATGCCAGTCACTGACTTAAGCCTTTTTCAAACACTTTCTTTATACTAAAGGAATTATTTCTCAATTGAAGGACATGCCATTTACTATCTTTTGAGTCAGATCTAACTTGTTTTGATGATTAGTTGAAGTAATTTGCTCTTCTACCAAACTTTCTTTGATCTACCTCTCGAACAATTATCTCTTCTTTTGTCATTTTGAGCCACCTGGTATATGTGAGATGAAAACTTAAAACTATTTAAATTTATACTTTTCTTATAAACCCATAGTTTTCTCCATTGGATTAAGAGTTTAATTTTGTTTGCCCAGGCCTGTGGCCCTAATTTCTAGTTTGAGAATTTGTTCCACGGAGAGATCTGTATCTGGTATTACTAGATAGGGTGCCCAGATCTTGGCCTCTGATGCATCCCTAAAGTGTGATATCATTTTCTTGGTCCTAGGACTAGCATGTCCTTTTAATTTCAATCTAGATGCTGCTCTCATGGTAGTATTGCCTATTTTATTACATTGTAATGATTTAGTCTTAATTTTATGCGTCCTGAGTGTGTCATACAGGTAAACTCCCAAATAGCATATGCCTTTTGTTGTTAGTTTCAACATAAATTATCTTCTAATCATTCCTCCTAATTTTGGTTAGTAAACATGAAATGTTATGATTTTATATAGTTACTTTGAATGATGCTCACTTGAAACATTTCCGAATCATTGCTGTTTGTTTCTTTGCTAATTTCCTGGAGCTTTCTAAGTATATCATTAAATTATCTTAAAATAGGAAAACTTTTGCCTCCTTGTTATATAAAATCATTGCTTTAGTTTTTCTTATCCTAAAATTATAGTTATAATTGCTAATACTGTTAACAAAGGATAGTAGGAAAGTAAGACAATTTTGCTTTATCCCTGGATAAGATCTATATACTTTGAGATTGTTAAATTTCCTTTCAGCCTCATCAACATTTAATCAACTCAAAATATTGTTCAGCGAAAAACATTTATTAGTCCTTACTACTGTCAGGGCACTGTGTTAAGTGTTGAGGATATAAGAGAAACAGCCTCAGAGAGATTGCAGTTTACCTGAGAAAGACAAAATCTAGATCCTTAGGTTTAAAGAAAAGAATTACAGAATAAATGTGAAGGATTAGAGTGGTGGTATATAAAAAGTTTTCATAAAGAAGTTCATTTGAACTGACCTTAAAAAGCTAAGAATTCTAAGAAATGAAAGTGAGGAGAGAGTGGATTCCTGGCAAGAAGAACAGAACATGAAAAGTTAAGGATCTAAGAGATGGAATGTCAAGAGGGTCACTAAAGTTCATTAAATAGGAGAGTAACATGATGAGACATATGCTTTAGAAAAATCATTTTTTGCATATATTTAGAGGGAGACTCTCTAAGATTATTAGAGATAGTGGATGGTGTTGAATGAAATCCTAACAGACTCAAGGTGTACAGACCTCACCCAGAGAGATAAATTAAAGCTGTTTCTCTTTCCCCAAATCATTTGACATCAAACTCAAAATGACAGTTATAGGGAGATGAAAGATAAATTACAGAAATGAAAATATGTAAAAAGGAGACAAAAGTATGCTTATTTTAAGATGGTATAAGGAGGAAAAGGCTATTGAAGACAAGATGATTGTGTGAGCAGGGAAAGAAGATAGATATGTGAATTGTTATAACATGGAAATGATAAGATTGGAAGACTGGAGATGTGGGGTAGTTAAGAGTAAAACATCAAGGATTATATTGAGACTGAGATAGTAGAGATACCTTAATATGAAAAAATATCAAAGAGAAGTGCTTTTGGGGAAGAGATAGATGATGAGTTCTATTCAATCTACACGGAATCTAATTTTAAATGTCCAGAAGAGAACTGATGATTTGGGACAAGAATTAAATATATAAATCTAGAAGTTATCTACTGAGAGATGAAAATTTAAGCCTTGGGCACTAATGAGATCCATAAGAGAAAATATTTAGGGGGAGGAGTACACATGGCAGAACATTGAGGAGCCCACCTAGCTAAGGGACATGAGCTATATTGAATTCCACCAACCAACATGGAAAACTAGGAGTAAGACAGGAGAATTAAGAGAAAATTGGACAATTATATAGAAAACTATTAGATTTAGACGAGACATAAAAGGTCACAGGAAAAAATGTATCAGATATATATATATATATATATATGAAAAACTCATAGTCAAACATGAAATAGCTAACAAGAGAAATGGATGGCTTTGATTACTTAAAATTTAAAAGTTTTTCCATAAGCAAGTCTAATATATCTAAGTTTAAAAAGGAAACTTGGCAAAAAATATTCTGTGTTTATCAGATAAAGGTCTCTTTCCAAGATACCTAAGAAACTGATTGAAAATTATAAGAAAAAGCCAATTTTCCAAATTGTCTAAGGATATGAACAGGTAATTTTTAAAGGGAGACAAATACTTGCTATTTATAAACATTTGAAAAAATGCTCTAAATCATTACTAATTGAAGCATGCAAATGTAAATAATTCTGAGGTTTCATCTCACATTCACTAAAGTGGTAAACATGACAAAAAAGGAACATGATAAATAAAGGATGACAATATTGGCAGCAACACTTTAAAGACAACTTTTAAAGCAATATGGTGAATGTAATAACTATGTGTGATTCCAGAGGACCGGTGATGAAACATGCATCCCATGACAGAGAGGTGAAGGATTTAGATAGTAGTATGAGATGAAAAGATTTTTGTATATGGATATTTAGGGCATTTTTTCCCTTGACTATGCATATTTTACAAAGTTTTTTTTTTCTTTTTTAATAAAATAGAAATGGTGTATAGAGAAAATAGACTTCTGTTAATTTTTTGAAAGGTAAGAATCTCATTGCAGATAAGAAATGTTGTAAGGACTTTCAGATTTTACTCTATTAAGTAAAAGAAAAGAAAACAAAGACAAAAAAAAAAGAACTTTCGTGAAAGTTCACAAAGAAGGAGTGTCAGATTTCACACTGAGGTTAAGAAGGATGACAACTGAGAAGATTACATCGGATTTTGTGATTTAGAGATCACTAATGACCAAAATCCAGCTAACAAACATAGTTGGTATGAAACTAAATGTTCCTTGAACATAATGTTGGTGTGTCATGAACGAATGATATTAAATGAAGTAGTTTATATTAGGACCTCTTTTAAACACTAGGTGGCAGTAGGAGATTATTTTTGTGATTAACATATGTTTATATGTTTTCCGAGATCAGATATGGAAGATATTGTTTTAAATCAATAATCACTTCCTTGGGCCCACTGTGTGCTGAACTCTAAACTATACACTGTTAGAAATCTATTTAGAAAATTATAAATTTATGTCTTTAATCTTCAAAACCAGACTGCATTTTTTAATTCTGTCCTCTCTGTTGAATTAAATATTTTATCATAGCTATTACATTACCACTGAAAGCTGGAGTTGCATCCTAAGATTGTAGGGAAGATATAAATTCTACTAAAAACCTGTCAATGGTCCAAATTTATAGCAGCACTTGGAGATGGTGGATAATACCTTCAAAGAGGCAGAAACATAACAGCTTCTACCCCAACATTTCCTTCTAGAAATGCATCATTTCTAAAAACAAAAAAAGAATCAGGAATATCCCAAGGGAAATTATCGGCATTATTAACAAAAATATGTTTATTCAGTGCTGCAATGTTTTTAAGCAATATGAATTTCAATTTATAAAGAGGGCTTGTGATTTACACTGGGAAGAACACTAAATAATACTCCTCTCCCTGATTCCCGTCCTTGGGCAAGGGGAATTCTTATTTCAGCTTTTAACTTTGTATTCTATTGCATGGAGAAAAACTCCCTGTTTGTCTTAAGAAATAAACACTCCAGTGTTGTTTTGCAACTTTTCTCTGACTCTTTCCTTATCCAATTATCAGTGGTCTCCTTAACATTCTCCTGCTGTCTTTTAAAAACTAATTTCAGGCTCTGGAGAGACTTAATGGAATAAGAGGGAGACAGAAGTGCATTTTGTCAGAGATCTACCAACTAATTAGAAAATCTTTTCATCAAGTATAAATACTTTCTCAACTAACCAGGATGTGTTCCTGCAGAAAGCAACAGGTGGTCTCAACAGGAGTCCACTGTTGAAACTGCTGCAGTTTTCAAAGGCAAATCCTTTAAATTCAAGAGTTCTTCACTGACCTTACTGAGCTGCCCCCTCCCTCCCTGCCTCTCCAAGGTGATCTGCTTCAATTTCTCCATCAAATCGCAAAATCTATGCGGTACCTAGATAACAGGCCCTGCTGGACAAGTCATCCTCTAAAGTTTCCAGGAACCTAAAACAGATTCTAACAAGTACAGAAGGGGCGTCCTGTCTGGCGGGTTGAAGTTGCCCTTGGGCTTGGTGGTTAGTGAAGGGAAAGGGAGACTGTGGTCCAGCGCCTCTGCGTCTTCAGACCTCTTTAATCGACCACCGGGACTAGATGCTCCCTAAGCAGCAAACACCCAACACTGGAGGATGGAGAATAAAAGAGCCTAGGAAACGGGGATTAGCGTCTCTTAGATGGGACAGTAAAAAGACTTGGGCAGATGAAGAAAAGGGGAGGCGGGGGAGGAAAGAAAAGGCATTGAGCCCCTTGTCGCTTCACTGTCCTGTAGAATTCCTAATCACTGAAGGGCGTGGTTCTTCTAGTAGCACCTGAGAAGGAAGGGGGCGCCTGTTCTGAGAGAGGCTGCGCAGACGCTACTGCTTTTGTTTTCCTAATCTGGCAAAGCCCAGATGACCTGCTGCTGTCCTGGGCAGGGTGGCAGCTGCTGTTAGGAGTGGTCGCGGACGCCCGCAGAGCAACAGGAATATAGAGGCAGAGAGGGAGCTGTGGTGGCAGTGGCACGGAAGCCCCCACCTTGAGTCTGCAGGCCAGACTTTTTCAGGTGGAGGGGACCGTGCCTGACTAACGGGCATGGTACCGAGTAAGTATTTTTTCTCCTACTCTTCTGATGGGTGGGTGGGTAACTTACACATCTGAAGGAACAAGATAAAATTTAAGGAGAAATATAAAGCTTCATATTTGAATTCAAAACATAGACATAGTTTAAGTCAAATTCTCCTAGGAAGGACATATAAAGTTTAATTCAACTAAAATCCCTATATGAAGCAGCAGTATGATAAAGCAGGGGTAAAAACCCTAAATAAATTAGTCAAGTAAAACGAATAAAGTGTACAATCGGGACTAAAAGGGCACGTTGTAGTTTATCCTCTTTTAACACGTCTGGGAAAAATGTATTCAGCTCCATGTTTTAAGATAACCATTGAGAGACTAGATCCCTCAGATGAAACAAATCCTTTCTTATTGCAGCTGGATAGTAGTTATAGTATTAGTATCTATTGAATGAATTGAGATGTTACCAGATTATTAAATGAATTACAAGATGGACCACATCCCTGTAAGAGAGGAACACAAATCATGGCGATGAGACTAGAGTGAAGTAAAAGGAGCCAGTAGCAGGATCCCAACTAGACCCGCCCTAATCATTAAAAAAAAATAATAATCTAAAGCAAACTAGTGAACACCTTCATTTTAGAGTCAAAATCCACTCAAAGGTTTCAATAGGGCACTAGAGCATTGAAAGTGAAAAGAAAGTTAGGTGAGGAGATGGAAGAATATTTCTGTCTTAAAAATTACAGTGCTCAAAACTCAAATGTGTTTCCCCTAGTTTAGTTAGTGTTTAGAAAGAGAGATGACTTGGGAATCAAGAGTATATATAGTCCTGGAATAGGTCTAGACTATTAAAGCTTTACAAGTTCATTTCTGCATTTTGTCTTGTTTGTCTTTTCCCCCTTTGTTTTCCACATTTGGAAAAAAAATAGTCGTGGTAGAATTAAGAGTGAGACAGTTTTTGCTCAAACTAGTACAGGTGTTTTTTGCAAGAACATCTCCCAGAAACCTGACTGTGGCAACAGAAGAGTTAAAAGTGGAAATAACCTTGAAGTGTTTGAATTTCTTTAGTATAAATTACTTTCCAATGATCTAGGTATTATTTGTTTGTTTCTCAAGGAGGACAACAAGGAAAAAATTTCCTGCAAGAAATAGTTGAAGTCACTGGGAATGTTTAGTTAAGGCAAAAAAAGATTTTGGGAAAATCTGTCATTATCAATCTTAAAATATTTGGTGGAATATCATCTTGGTTTTCTTCCCTTTGATAATAGAAGTAGAATGGGGGACATTTAAAGAGGGAAATTTTTGATTGGGCAGAGGCAGCATAGTATAGAATGGCATCAGAAAGATCTAAGTTCACATTCTGCTTCTGCCAAAAGCTGTGCAACATGGATAAATTATTTAATCTTTCAATACCCCCAGTCAATTCTTGAAGGCTATACATTTCTGATGAAATCACAAATTTAGACCACTTCTCCCCCCCCATCTCAAATTTATATTTTCCCTTATAGCTTTCTGTCAAATAGATTTAATCTAAAATAGAATGGATTGGCTTAAGAGATAAGAGTTGCCTATCATTGGAGGTGTTCAGTCAGGACTGGTAAACTGGTAAATACCAGTTAATATGAAGATGTATAGTAAAAGTCTATTTATTCAAAATTCATCAGAAAAGATTTTTGTATCAGGGTAGAAGATTGGAGCATATGATTTCTGAGCTTCTGTCTAACCCAAGATTTATTGTGTAATAGGCTTTCTGCCAGTGCCTTTCAGATCCAGTTACTTATTAATCATGGGAACAAAAAGATTTGAAGTTGGAAGGGATCTATATCATCTATTCCAATGTCTTATTCCTATAGATGAAGAAACTGGTGCCAAGAGCAATTCAGGGACTTGCTCTAGACCACTTGGGAAATAAGTTTCAGCTGAGATAAAAGCTCAGGTCTCCAGTTCTTCCTCCACTCTAATGTTTCTCTTTATGTGGATCTTGATATATTCCTTTGTTTCAGACACTTTATGATCAGCACCCAGATAATATAAGGAGTTATGGAGATCTTAGACATGGCCCAAAAGACACTGAAGAAACTATTTTAAATTCATGATTAGTCTTTTTTTTTGGTATAGAAACATCTGGGGGGGGGTTTTTTTGGACAGGTTTCTAAGAGATGGAGAACACAAAAAATGACAATTGGCATTTATATAGTTCTTTAAAATTTGCAAAATCATTTTATTTTTGTTTAGTCTTCAGTTGTGTACAACTCTTTATGATCCTATTTAGGGGTCATGGAGAGAATTGATAGAGATACCACAACAGTTTGCCATTTCTTTCTTCTGCTCATTTTACAGATGAAGAAAGTGAGGCAAACAGGATTTAGTAACTTGTACAGGGTCACACAGCTAGAGTCTGAGGCCAGATTTGAAGTCAAGAAGATAAGTCTTCCTGACTCCAAACTAAGCACTCATTCTACCAGACCACCTAAGAAAATCATTGTCTTTAATTTTCTCATTTGAGCCCAACAGAAGTCCTGTTAGGTAGGTACTAGAAGTATGATTTTTGTCATCTGTCCTCATGAAGGTCCACATATTCAAAGTTTAAATGACTGGCAGAGGATCACACAATTAATGAGTGTTAGAAATTGGCTATTGAAGCCAGGTCTCACTAATTATGGAGGAGGTAAATGGCATATGGAGTCAAGAAGACCTGAGTTCAAATAGCCTCAGACATTTACAACTTTATGACCCTGGTTGTCACTTAATCCAATTCCCTCGGTTTCTTCTTCTCAGTTATGAAATAGCAAAACAATATAATCATCTTTGCCAACCTGAAATGGGGTTACAGAGCCAGACATGACCAAAACAACTAGAAAACACTAATTCATTGATTCAAATCCAGTATTTTGCTGAATATGCCACAGTGTAGACTGACTTTCTTGGAAAATTTGATTTCCATGCTCTTCCACTCAGCAAGCAGTTGAGTAAATGTGATCAGATTTTAAGTACCCCTTGCAGTGTCATAACTATTTTTCAGTACCAGAACACCAACACTGGCATTATTATTATCAGCATTATTAACCAAAAATATGTTTGTTCAGTGCTGCAATGTTTTTAAGCAACATGAATTTCAATTTATAAAGAGGACTTGTGATTTACACTGGAATGGGAAGAATACTAAATAATACTCCTCTCCCTGATTCCCATCCTTGGGCAAGGGGAATTCTTATTTCATCTTTTAACTTTGTATTTAACTATGCTTCATTTATCTTCTTTGGAAAATATCATTTCATCATCCAATTAATATTATGATACTAAATAGTTCATTTTAAAACAATTTTCTCTATGAGATAATAGCTTAAATATAATCACTTTTTTTCCAGAGATTTAAGGGGATGGGAAGCATATAGTAAATTTCCATGCAGATTTGATAGTTGACAGAAGAGACTTAAGATAAAATCACAGATTTGGAGTTAGACCTCCTCCCCATTTTACAGCTCAGAAAATTGAAACCTATAGGAGTCAAATGACTTGTATAGCATTATACTGTGGGATGCAGTGCAGCTGAATTTGGACTCTGGAACTTTAAATTTAGCTTTCTATTCTAGCACATATTATCTAAGGCTATTTTGTATATGGGTTAAACAAAATGATATTTCAAAATATTTTATGCATTATTTATTTTTATGCATATATATGGTTTAAGTTTCAAAAATTTTTTTAAATAATTTGAATGGTAGCAAAAAATGGTTGTAGAGTCAAAACATGTCTTAGCTTTAATTAGTTGTAACCAAGACAGTTAAAAGGCTAAAAGTCATTACAACCATTATTTTCAGTTCTTATGAATTATTAAACAAAATGCTGTGCTTATGACTCATACAGATTGTAATAATCGTAAATATGAATTTAAAAAAATGAAAGGATGCACAGTTCAGATATTACTTCATTATGAAGACAAATGAAGCTAATCTGGTTTTCAAAGTAAAAAAGGAGAAATTTGGTAATTAGCATGGAATGACAGAGATTCTGGATCATGAAATGTTTAATATATACAAAGAATATAGGAGTGATATAAAATAAGTTGAATGGTCAATATATTTTTAAAATGCTATTTTTATATTCATTTAGAAAAGTGGGTATCATATTTTTCCCTTACATTTTTTTTAAAGATTTATTTGTTTGAATATCATGGAGAAGAATCTTAAGACAATCTGTGAAGTCAGGCTTTCTATCATCTAGCCTTTTGGATAGTGGTAACTTCCAATTAATTTTCTCCATTTCCTTGAAATACGAATAAATGGAACTTTATAATGTTCTTATTGATTTGTTAGTCAATAGTAACTTGATACTATACAGTCCTGGCTTGTAAGTAGACATTCAATTAAAAATATTGAATGGATAAATGCATAAGACCATACCCTTAAGAAAATAATCCTAGCCAACCATCACTTTGTAGAGGCTGCCACTGAATTATTTACCCTGGACCCCCTTCTGTTCCTTCCTAAACAACTGTCATCCAGCCAATAGCCACAAGAACTATTATCAATTTGGGATTTCTCTCTCATCATTTTGGGACTTCTTTTTCTTCCCTCACTTCCTTTAGCATGAAATTTAATTATTTTCCCTTTCCTTTCTCACATTTCTTGTGTTGTCACCACGTACACTGTCTCCCTCACCTCACTAATTCTCCCAAAATTTCTAGACCATACCAGGGTCATTCTGAGGAGACAGGCTACGTAGTTATAATAGTGATAGGGAGGGGAAATCTCCTCGGTGTCAACATCCCTAACAACCCCAATGGTGAACTCTTGGAGTACTCCATTTTCTTAGTTCTATCTTTCTTGTCACCCCCAAATCCCCAGTGTTGTCTTAGGCCCTGAGGGAAAAATGACTAAAGATACTTCTTCTATTCTTCTGAAATGTAAATAACTATGACCAAAAGACCAAATCAAGACCTAATATATGGGTGGAGGAGTAAGGAAGAAGAGGAGAAATAGAGGAGAGGGGAGAGGGGCAGGGGACTATAGGAGTTGAGGGTAAGTTTAGCCAAGACTAATATATTTCCTTTCTGTTTCTCAATGTCACTAGACCAAAAATTCTCCATAAATACTTTGAAAAGTATACTTTTGATACTTTCAAAAGTATCAAAAGTCCTTTTGCTGCAAGGATTAAGTAATAGGATCTTTTCTTTTTCCTTTTTTTTGGTTTTTTAGGTTTTTTGCAAGGCAAATGGGGTTAAGTGGCTTGCCCAAGGCCACACAGCTAGGTAATTAAGTGTCTACTCCTGACTCCAAGGCTGGTGCTTTATACACTCTGCCACCTAGTCAGCCCTCTTTTTTTTTAGATAAAGGTTAGATTAGGTGATTTTTGAGGTGCCTTCCTACTATGAAATTCTTTGATTCTGATTGAAAAGGAGAAAACCTATGAGAGTGATCTATTCCATAGTTAATCGGTGAGAGGAGAAACCATATCTTATGCAGCATGACACGGTCGAGCACTGGACTTGGAGTAAGATAGAGCCAGGTTCATATTTCACCCCAGATACATTGTTGCTATGGTTCAGGCATTTTCTTCAGTTCTATTCAGATTTTGTGATTCCATTTGGGCTTTTCTTGTGATTTTCTTCTCAAGTTCATTTTACAAATGAGGAAATTGACAAAAGCTTAGTTAAGTAACTTGCCATAGGACATGCAGTTAGTTACTGTGTGAGGCCAGATTTGAAGTCAGGAAAGTGAGGCCTGGACTCTACCCACTGCAGCAGGCAGCTGACAGTTATTTATTAGCTGTGAGATGAGAAAATCCCTTCACCTTTCAGGGCTTCAGTTTTCTCATCTTAAAATGAAAATGCTATACTTGTTGGCTTCTAAGATCCCTTCTAGTTCTAAATTTATGATCCTACCATCCAAAGACAATAGATAGCAACAGTGTAGAAGAGAATAGATAAGTCAATCCCAGAAGCCTTGGAAATAAGTAAAGATGACTGAGATGCCAGGTCAAAATGAAGAACTGTCCCCAGGGGATACTCTGCTTCTAGACTTGTAAAAGCTTGGAATAGGGGAGGTATTCATCATTTCTGTGAAAATTGGGTAAGATGATTCTCCAAAATGGGTTTTATTTTCCCATAATACAACTATTACTTTACATGGAGATCAGATTTTAAAGAATATTATTTTATTATATAGGCTTTTGTGGACTGACTGGAACATTTTACCACCAGTCTATAATATTTCCATAAAGAGTTTTATTTGACAAGTACTTCAAAGGATCAATGACTTCATTCATGTGGGCAGCACTTAAATATGCAGATGGCAAAATATAGGAGGAACACAGCCCAGATCCCCATGATATTGCAAAGATAGAATAATTATTTGCCATACTGTATTCAATATGTTAAATGAGGGGGAGGCCTATAAAGTTTGACTCTCCACCAAGAGAGTCTTTAACAACTTTTCACTGGTTTGGTTTGAAAAAGAATTATGTTACCTCTTATGTGATTGTGGAGTATTGTGCCTTTTTTTGCTGTTTTATCTGGTGGAGAATTTACAAGCAAAGAAAAAGTAGGGACATAAGAAGAATGCTAAGTAACACAGAGGAAAGAGGCAGGCCATCTGGTCAATTAGAAATTTAACTAATTCTTTTTGAAAACTAGGTGTTAAGCCTTTGTTAGTTTTGCTGAAATGCTACAAATGTATTCAGGTTCTTATAGTCTTTCAGGGTTCTCTACACTTGACAGCCAGGGCACCTTCTGCCACTCCTTGATTATCGCTCTGCATCAGGAATGATGAAGTCATTTTGATCCTGTCCATTTTATCCATTGTCATGTTTCCCAGAATAATTGATATTTTATTTATTAATATAATCTAAAATACCTTGTGCAGAATTATTCATTTTCTTTTACTTTGTTATTTCACCAGTGTAGAGAATACTAGCTGAGGTATTTTTGCTATGCTCTTTCTCCCTTACACTTGGTAAATTAGGTGCTTAATGATAGGTGCTTAATGAATGGCACAGAATAAATGTTTGTTGAACATTCAGTCATATGAATAGAATTTTTTTCAAATCCTACTCATTTTCCCTTTCTCTAATGAGTAAATGAGAAAAGTTTGAACCTACATAATTTTTACTCCAAGGAAGTGAGAAAATGACATAAACCTTATGTATACTAAAATTCAGCATCTTAGCAAGGAGTTAGAAATAAAGGGGATGTCCAGTGATTGGGGAATTACCAAAAAAAGGCTTGATATTACAATGGTAATGGGATATTATTGAACAGTTAAGAAATGATAGGTTTGAGGATTTGGATAAAAGTGGAAGAGTTGGATCAATTGAAGAATAAAAGAAATGCAGTGAAGAGAAAAATAACACAACTCTGATGACGATACCAGTGAAAAGGAAATTAAAAGAAATTTGAATCCCAGCTAACATAAAGCGAGTAAGGCTATCCAAGAATATATCTGCCTCTTTATGGCCGAAAAGTAGTGGACTACTAAGAAATAATAGTGTCTATATTGTCATGAAGTCTCCTTATAAAACAGTTTTGCTGGATATTCTTTGTGATGAGGGAGGATTCAATCAAGACATATTTAAAAACAAATTTAAAAAATAATTAGCACTGAAATCTAGACCATTTGAGTATTCATGATGGTGTGATATAAATTTTTTTTCAGATTTTCCTGGTTGTATAGCATTATAGTTCACAATCTAAGAAGTGAGCATGTAAGAAAGGGTGTTATATTATTCAAATAAGGTAATATATGTAAAGCTCTTTGCTAATCTTAGAGCACTATATCAATGTCAATTATCATTATCATCATTGTTATTAGCCTGTAGTCTCATGATAACCTCATTGAGCCCTCTACTTCACTCCTACTGAGTTCAACCAGCGTTTATAGAAAATACATAGAGAAAAAAATGCACTTTTAATTTTATCATCAGTGATCTGTGTTATCACTTACTTAATCATGAACTTTTCCCTTATCCATGCATATGAAAAGGTATTGTGACCTTTATATCTAGTCATGTATTTATTTGAAACTTATTTGGATATATGGTGTGTAAGATGATCTCAATCTAATTTCTGAAAGATTTCTTTCCAGTTTCCCTACAATTTTTCTCAAATAATGATTCATTGTTCCCATAAATATAGTCTTTGAATTTTCTGAGCTAATTTGTTCCAATGACACTTCTCTCTCTCTCTCTCTCTCTCTCTTTCTCTCTCCTTTCCCCTCCCATAACCAAGTCATTTTAATAATTACTGCTCTATAGTATAATTTAATATCTAGTACTAATAGACTACCTTTCCATTTTCCATTTTTCCATTTTACCCTTGAGACTCGACCTTTTGTTGTTCTGTTTTTTATTATTTTGCAGTACTATAGCATATACCAAATAAGTTAATTTTGAGAGTATCAGCATTTTTATTATATTAATACAACCTACCATGACGAATTAATGTTTCTCTAATTACCTAGTTCAGTATTTCTAGAGAGTTTTGTAATTGGATTCATGTAGTTCCTGGTGTATCTCAATAAATATTCACACATATTTTCAAACTTCTATAGTTGTTTTAATTGAAATTGCTCCTTTTTGATTTTTGTTTTTATTAATCTACAAATAATTTTATTTAAAAATTGAACAATAGGGTATACCATCCTGGGCTAGACAGAGAACAACCATCCCCCCCATCACCTCTGTCTCAGATCTGTCATATTCATATAAAATTTGCACAGAAAGAAATTTTAAAATGTAATCCTAAAAAAGCAAACAGACTTAATTTCTGCTTCAGAATTGTCATGGATATAGAGTATTTACAAAACTTCACATTGTTAAGTCTCCTTTCTATGGTCCCTTATTACATAAACCTCTGCCTAGACTGACCCTGGGGAGTAGAAGGTTGCACCTAGTCACCCATGCCCACAAACAGGTGGTGAGCAGCCTGGGGAGGGATAAGGCCAGAACAATACCAGGTAAAAGGCACTAGGACACTAAAGAATAATGCTAAGTTAGCCAGGTGGGCAAAATTGCCTATTATAATGGTAGGAGTTTGGTTGTGAAATGTGCTCTCAGAGTTGATGGAAATAGGACTGAAGGATCCATCAAGTGTAGTGTGAGGCAACTCCCCCTCTTTCTCCCAAGAATGAGAGACTTCTCAGTCTAGCAGGGGTTCTGAGCAAGGCCCCCTACTCTCAGATCCTTATGCTTGTGCCTTTCCCCCAGTTCTAGGGTTCCAATTGAGAAGAGCTATGGTGCCTTCAATTTCCAACCATCCCCTCAGGGATCAGATCTCTGTGTATAGGAGATGAGAGTCAAATGAGGATCACAGTGTCAGAAGTGAAACCCACCCCAGATGGGGGTCTTCTAATGCTTTCCAGTTTCAGCAGGCTGAACTAATTATGGGCCGGAAATGAGAAGGTCAGGGGAGCTGGGTGGTTGTGAGATGGATTGAGACCAGCCCTCGCTATGGGAAGAAAGGAATCAAAATAATGTCTAAAATGACCAGAAATATTAGGGAAAGGGGAACGCAGAGTCCTGCTCACTTAGAGCAAGGAGACACTGATTCTAAAGTGCTGAATCCCCTTGCCTCCTTGAGAGAAACCAACCCCAGCCCCAGCCTCTCCTGCACCTTCAGCCATACTACCAGGAAACTGGAGGGAGGGGAGGCTGTTGAAAAGCAAAGGAAGGAAATTGTAACCTGAAATTCCCGGCCTGGGTTCCTAAAACTCCTCTGAGATGTTGGAGCTGGGGTGGGGCTTTGGAATCCAGGAAGAGAAACTGAGTATCCTCCCCCCCTCCTTTACCGGGAAAATGCTCTCCTTAACCAGGCCAATCATCCTTTATCCCTGGACTTAACATCACCTAGCGCTGTGGAAGAAACAGAACTAGGCACCCAACGTGCCCACCCCTTGGCTTGCAGATGAAAACGTATGGCCCACGAGGGGGTCCATGTCAGGTGGAATTCATTCTGGGGCTATCGCTATGACCCAGGCAGCCACCTCTGAACCTACCCTTGGGATTTGCGGACTTGGCAGCTTGAGTGCCCTGCCCAGGATGTGGGGAGTTTTCCCTAGCCACGGCTTCTTTCTGGCTCCGCTGCCCCTCCTCTCCCCCCACCAGATGTCTGCACCCGCCACCCCGCAGACCAGGTGTGGGCAACAAAGGGCTGCGGGGCTCACATCTCACAGATGAGGTGTGGTCTAGCCTCAGGATGCCCTGAGGGTGCAGGTGGCACTGTCCCGCTTCTGCACGGCACGCTTCCGCCCATACTTGGTGACAGTTGTTTCCTCATAGAGCTCGTGAGCTTGGTCATCACCTGGGTCATGATACTTGCAATGGTCAGTGGTGACCGGGACCAGGGCGTGCTGAGCCCGGGCGTCCGTGAGTTCGGGATGCGCCTCGGCCCGCCGCCATCACCCCCGGCCCCTGGAGCGCCTGGTGCCCGTGTTAGGACCCTGGAGCATTTGGCTCTCCAATGGCCAGCTCTGAGCTTTCTTTTTATAGCTTTTCCGATTGGGTTTTGTTAGTGATACACAGGAATCCCGATTAGGTAGATGAATTCGTTTTTAATCCCATCAATGTGATGAATTTGTTTCAATTAATTTAAATTGAATATTTAGGATTTTCTAAATAAAATATCATCTGCAAAAGAAACTAATTTTCCTTATTGTCTGTTTATTTTCTCCATTTCTCTCTCCTGTATTATTGCCATAGCTATCCTTTTTATCGTGGTATTAAGCAATGTTGATTAATGGGCATCTTTTTTTGCTGCTTATTCACTATCATCTCTCCCCTGTTACTGGAACCATTCACACAGTCACAAAAGTGATTTGATCCAACCAACTCAGTAAGCTCCAATGGCTCCTTTTCTCAAGATTAAATATAAAATCCTCTTTTTTTTTTTTTTGGCATTTAATACTCTTGACAAAATTCTCCCCCTCAATTTTCTAGTCTTCTTATACTCTCTAAACCAACATGCACATTTCATTCCGATTAAAGTGACCTCCTTGCTATTCTAGAATAAAACGCTCCATCTTTAGACTGCAGGCTTTTATTGTTACATATGCATTGAATAATCTTCCTCCTGGCTTCCCTACCTTCCTTCAAATCTCAGCTAAAGTTTCACTTTCGTAATCCCTCTTAATCAGATTTATTATCTGTTTATCACTTATTTAACACGTACTTAGCTTGCTTGTACATAGTTGCTTGAATGTCATCATTATATTGTGAGTTTTTTGGCAGTAGGCCTTGTCTTTTGCCTTTCTTTTTATTTCTTGTGCTTGACGCAAGTTCCTTCAACTTACTTGATACCTAAAAATGGTTAACTGATTCCTGATCTTATTGGGAAAGCATGTATTTTGTTATATAAAAAGCTAGTTCCTGAATATATATGTATATAATTTATCATATTAAGGAAAAAAAAACATTTGTTCCTCTCCTTTATATAGTTTATATATAAAAAAAATTATTTGTACATTATTTGTATCATAGAAATTTTAGGCACTGAAATGTTGAAAAATACTTACTGCATCTATTAATACAACCATATGAATGTAAACACAAATTATTAATAAAACATAGCTTTCCTTATGTAGAAAAGTGTATTCCTTATATAATTGAGCTGTTAATAGTATATACTATCCATAACATTTAAAATTTTTGCATATGTTTATTAGAAATTTAAATGTGTATTTTTTTTTTTTTGCCCACCCTCATCCCCAGTTTTGATGACAAGGCCATAATTGTATTATAGAAAGTAGAACAGTGTCTTCTTGTTGCAGTTTTGCAATATTAAATTAATTTTTCTTTAAATATTTGATAGAATTGACTTAGAAATCCATTATGTCCTCCAGTTATTTTCTTTGGAAATTCATTTATTGTCTGGTCAATTTAATGCTCTTGTTCTTTATTTTGTGGGGTGTGTGTGTGTGTGTGTGTGTGTGTGTGTGTGTGTGAATCAGGTTATTTTAGTTTAGTTTAGTTCAGTTTTAGTTTGGTTGGTATCTTTTTGTTTGTTTTGTTTTGTTTTTTGCAAAGCAATGGGGTTAAGTGGCTTGCCCAAGGCCACATAGCTAGGTAATTATTAAGTGTCTGAGGCAAAATTTGAACTCAGGTACTCCTGACTCCAGGGCCAATACTCTATCCACTGCACAATCTAGCCACCACATATTTTATATTTTTGTAAGTACACATTATTTTGTTCTAGTACCACTTTTGTAAGCATATAATTGGGCAAAATTATTTCTGAATAATTTATTTTCTATTCAATTATGAATTTTCCTGTTTTATTTTTAAATGAAGTAGTTTTCCTCTCTTCAGTCAGATTATTTGTTTATATCAACTTGGTGGTCCTTTGCTTTCCATTTTATAATATCTTTAATATTCAGCATTTCTACTTTCTAGTTTAGTTGATTTATCAAGTTCTTTTTTAGCTTCAAGTAAAATGAATTTACCTATTTCTCTTTTCTTCATGAAAGTGTTTAGACATAGTAATTCATACCTTAAGAACCTGTTTAATTTTGTCCCACAAATTTTGGTATGTTGCCTCATTATTGTCATTTTTCTTTGGAATTTTTCTATTTCTAAAATTTGTTCTGTAATCTACCCATTATTGTTATTCAGTTTCCATTACTTTTTAATCCTTTATTTATGGGTCTTTATTATTTGCCAGGTTATTATTAAATGTTGCATATAGAATTTATTTTCTACACTTTTCAGAGAGATCTCTATGTCCTATTAAAAGGTCAGCTTTTTTAAGGTGCCATTTGCTATTACTTTAGGGATAGAGTAGAATTGCACAGGATTAAGGGCCAGATTGTATTTTTTCTGCTTCATGAATTATTATAACCAAAAAAGGATCACCAAATGACCCACCAATTAGATAGGTACCTTCCCTATGCTTAGATGAGGCAGTCCTTGGAAAAACTGTTGTTAGAGCCATACCCAAAGCATTTCCTGTATGATATGCCTTCTGGCATAATTTTTGGAAAAATCAAACCATAATGAAGCATCTGAGTTGGACTTTATCATCCAAAATGGTTTATTCTCTAGTTGTGATTTTACTCTCTCATCTTTGTAGAATTTTTTGTTGTATAGTAGTTAATTTTAACTTTGAATTAAGTTCTTGCCATCAGTGTTTAAATCTGAACCACATTCACCTTCATGAAATGACTTCAGTATTTTCTTTGACATTATCAAAAAGTTTTGAGTAAAATAGTATAAAATAGTATTACTTTGGTGAGTTCATGAACATGAATAATATTTTAGATACAAGTTAAGTATAACATGCTTAAGATATTATAAGTATATGAAGAAAATGAATAGGCAGATGTGTCATTGTCACTGAGACCAAAAATACATATTGCATTAACTTTTTTTTGAGGCAATGTGACTTAAGCTCAGGGTCATAAAACTAGTAAGTGTCTGAGGCCAGCTTTGATCTCAGATCCTACTGATTCCAAGATAGGTGTTCTATTCACAATACCATCTAGCTGCCCCTTTGCATTAACTTTTTTTTTATTAAAAATATGCTCATTTTAAAATTAGTGTGATAACACAGTTAATATTTCTCCAGTGATAACAACACATCTATACATGTTTATACTATGCTATTTTGTCCATACCTTTCCATAAATTTTTCTTAGAATCTATGAATATGATTGGCCCCTTGATTACTGTTCATTTTGCATTACGAGAATACCTTTGGAGCAATCAGCATGTTTACAAGTTATCCCTTGTAATCATGATCAAAAATGTATCTGTTTAGTAGAGACTGCTGTCTCTACTAAAGGGATGTGGTAACTAACAGTAGTAGAATGTTCAAGTCTGAGGGGCATTGATTTGTCTTGAGTTGGCTTTTTTTTCTTTAGTGAAGTCCTTTTTTACAGTTCTCTTATTAAAATGTTAGCTGAAAGAATCTTTAAAAAATTGAATTATCCATTCACAATCACTAGGTTCTCATTATAAAATAAAATATTATTCAAGAAGTTGGGTTTAAAAATACAGTAGAAGGGTATCATCAGTTTCACTGAAAATGTGAGCATTAGAAGGAATCATAGGTCAGGAATTGATCATCTATTACAACCCTCTCATTTTGCAGAGGAAGAAATTGAGATCAGGTTTACACAGGTCTTGATTGTTAAAGACTGGAATATTTAACCCAAGTTTTCTAACTCCTAAGACCAAACTTTTTAGTAGGCAAACTCCATCCTGCAGGCAGTAGCTTATCAACTTCTGATTTCTAAACCAAATCCTTCATTTCACAGATGAAGATGAGCCTCATAGAGCTCGAGTGAGTTTTTTTTGTCCACTCTGCTTAATAAATAGCAGAACTGAGATTTGAATTCAGGTTTTTCTGGTTCTGTAATCTAGATCCCACATTTCAGTACCATCATTAGCTCCCCATCCTCGTCCAATTACCTACCCTAAGCATATTGAATTAATTTTTATCCAATTAAATTGTAATTCTCTTGAGGGCAGGAATCTCTTTCTTTATATGCAAAGATTTTTTTTGACTTTACAGTCAGCATATAGCATCAAGGCCCTACATGCATTAGCCAAGTAATTAATAAACTGAGATCTTATACATACATACATGGTAGGTGCTTGAAAACTATTTTTATCTTACAGTATATTGCAGGCATATTTGGGTCAGAATCCAATTATACTTAGGGTGAATTTAATAATTACTCTTGATTAGGAAGATTTCCAGTAAATGGAAATTAGACTTCATCTAGACAAATATAAGACTTTTTTAAAGTCATTAAGAGTCTTGGATCATTAGCAATTAAAGATCATTAGCAGTACATCTAAGTTGAATACTTTTATAGAGTACATTTTGTCATTTCTATATATTCTCACCATTTCTAATGCTGGAGATATTTTTCCTTCTATATCCTGACTATAAGAAGTACTGATGATCCACTGGGGAATTTTTTGAAAGAACTGCTTCACTCTAATCTTGAAGTCAGGAAATAAAATTAAAGGATTATGCTGTGTTGGAGGAAAAGCATTAATAATGGGTATCTGGAACTTGCACAGTAAAATCCATTAGATAAAATGATTAAAAATACATTAGTTGTTTTGCAGAAGAACATGAAGATACTGCAGTCATGTCATCATCTGATCATTTTGTTTGGTTGGTAAAGAAACATTTTTTTTCTTTTTTACATCTATCAGATGCCCCAGTCATGACAGTGGAAAAACATTATCCTGCAATAAAATTTTGTTTTCATCATTTCAGGAGCAAATGAGTATGAGATACTGTATTTGAAGAGGAACTTTTTGAGTTCTAGTGATGATTGAAAGAGCCTGTGCTCAAATCCAGATGAACTAATGATTGATTATTAGCATCTGCTAAATTACTGATCAATTAGTAAGTAGGGAGAAGAATAAAATATGCCCTTGTCAACTAAGAACCCAGTGGTGAATACAGAGGGAAGCCTATTTTCTTTTTCAAGGAAATCCCAAATGATGTATTGAGACCAAATTATAAGAATCAAATTTTGATGATCTTCAAGTAACGTGCTATATATGTCTTCATATTTCAGGTACAAGTCAGTGTCCTTAATTTGCTAACCATGAATTCTTTATTTTGTATTTAAAGAAGAAGTCTAAAGAACATTACTAGGATTTATGAAATCTTAGACAAGAAGTAGAAAACCTTAATTGCAAGTGGTGGTATAATTACAAATATATTTTGAAATAGGAACTTTGGAATAGTCATGTTTGGAAAGTTGATTGTTAGATGAGTTGACTATTAGATGTAATGCAAATAGTCTAAAATACAGGTCTTAACCAGTAATAGAGAGCTTCTGAAAGGTCTTAGAAAAAATATATTTACCTTAAGATTGAAAATCTGGGCAAAAGATGTTAAAATACACTGAACAGAAATAGATTGGTGGATCAGTGGAATAGATTAGGTACAAAAGAAACAATAGTAAATGACTATAGTGATCTACTGTTTGATAAAATCAAAAACTTCAGCTACTAGGATAACTCACTCTAACAAAAAGTTTCTTGGAAGGGGCGGCTACGTGGCATAGTGGATAAAGCACTGGCCCTGGAGTCAGGAGTATCTGGGTTCAAATCCGGTCTCAGACAATTAATAACTACCTAGCTGTGTGGCCTTGGGCAAGCCACTTAATCCCATTGCCTAGCAAAAAAAAAAAGGTTCTTGGAAAACTAGAAAATACCATAGCAGAAACCAGGTATAGATCAACATTCACACCCCATGCCAAGATAAAGTCAAAATGGTTGGAGGACATAGGCATCAAATGTGATACCATAAGCCAGTTACGAAATTAAAGAATAGTCAAAAGATAGAACATATAATAAAATGCAAAATGGCTAATTTTAATTACTTTGGATAGAAACGGGTTTTGAACAAATAAATCCAATTCAATCAGGATTAAAAATGAATGCAGTAGTTAAACATGTATAGATTTTTGCCAGGGTAAAGGGGTGGGGGGAGAAATGTAGGAAAGGAAAATAATGTAAAACTCAAAACCTTGCCAAAAAATGATTGTTGAAAATTATCATTGTGTGCAGTTGGAAAAATAAATAAAATATTTGATTTCAAAAATGGAATTCAGTAAGTTTTGAAACAATTTTTACTACTAGTGTTTCTGATAAAGGATTCATTTCTAAAATACATAGAGAACTGAGTGAAATTTATAAGAATACAAGTCATTTCCTAATGTTCAATGAACATGTAGTTCTTAGATGAAGAAATTAAAGCTACCTAAGTCATATAAAAAAAGCTCTAAATCATTATTGATTAGAGAAATGAAAATTAAACTAACTCTGAGGTACAACCTCACACCTATCAGACTGGACAATATGATAAAAAAAGAAAAATGATTAATGTTGGACAATAAGTGAAAGCTGGGGCACTAATGTACTGTTGGTAGGTTTCTGAATTAATCCAACCTTTCTGGAGAGCAATTTGGAACTATATCTAAAGGGAAGTCAAACTTTCCATACCCTTTGATCAAGTAATACAACCAGGTCTGTATCACAAAGAAATAATAATGGGGAAAAAGTCCACATATTGAAAATATTTAAAACAGCACTTTTTGCAGAAGAAAAAGTTGGAAATTAAGGAGATGTTCATAAATGAGGGAATGGCTGAACAAATTGTGCTATATCAGGGCGGGGAGGTGGTGCAGTGAATAGAGAGCACTGGTCTTGGAGTCAGGAGTACCTGGGTTCAAATCCGACCTCAGACACTTGATAATTACCTAGCTGTGTGGCCTTGGGCAAGGCACTTAACCCCATTGCCTTGAAAAATCTAAAAAAAATAAATTGTGGTATATGAATGTGATGTAGTCCTATTGTTCTGTAATAAATCATGAGTGGCCAGACTTCAGAAAAAGCCTGGAAAGACTTGCATGAACTGTTGCTGAGAGAAGTGAGTAGAACCAGAAGTACATTATCAGCAACACTCTAAGATGATCAGCTATGATGAACTTGCTCTTCTAAGCAGTACAATAATCAAAGATGATTCTAAAGGACTTGTGATGGAAAATATCATCCACATTCAGAGAAGGAATCATGAAGTCTGAAGCATACTATTTTCAATTTTTAAAATTTGTTCTGCTTTATGTTTTTTATCTCTCCTGTTTTTCTTTTTGCTCTGAAAATTCTTTCATATTACAATTAATATGTAAATATATTTAACATAGTTATACATACATGATCTATATTAGAGTACTTTCTAAGGGTGAGGGAAGGGAAAAGAGACAGCAAAAATGTGGAACTCAAAGCCTTATAAAAATAATTGTTGAAAACTAAATTTATGTATGATTGGAAATTAATTTTAAAAATACACTGTCTGGAGAGTAGTATTTGTTACTGAATTATACAATTGAAAGTAAAGAGATTGCTCATAATCTATATGACATTGTTTCTACGATGTTAACAATAAAATTAATAGCTTCAAATAGCCTTGTACAAATACAGGAAGCACAGGTAAAATTTGGCCAAAATAGATGATAAAGAATGGCTAAAATTTTAAAATCATATATGATACTGATATACTAATATAGTTCTGGAAAATGTTGGTAGTTGTGTATGCCTATTCAGAACAATACATGAGGGGCAATAGAATAACTTTGGCTACTATCAAGATATACTTATGTGTCAATCACAGGGGTATTGCTCTTTTAGTCATTGCTGGTAAGATTCTTCCCAGAGTCCTTCTCAATAGGTTGATCCTTCACCTGGAAGATGGTCACCTGAGAAACAGTGTGAAAAAACCCGAGGAACAGTTGGTATGGTGTTTGCTGCTCTACAATTCCCGAAAAATGTTAATAACAGAAAAGAGGTCTGAAAATGTTTGTAGACTGCCCTCAGCAGTAGTGAGGATGTATGGAAAATTATGTCAAATTTGGTTACCCAGTGTATTTCATCAGTATTGTACATCAATTCCATGACGGCATACTTGCCTGGATTCTGGTTAGTGGACAATGCTCTTGTGATTTCCCATTCACCAATGAAGTTAAAGAAGACTATGCCCTTGCTGCCATGCTTTTTAGCAAGATGTTTTCAACCATATTATCCATTGCCTATTGAGCATGAACATGGTATCAAGGTCAGCTATCATATTGATAATAAATTCTTCAATTGGAAAAAACTATAAGCCAAGACCACAATGGAGGGAGAGCTGGTGAATGATCTTCTATTTGCTGATGATTGTGCACTCAGTGCACCCTCTGAAGCTGAAATGGAAGAAAGTATGGAACAGTTCTCTGCTGCTTGTGCTAATTTTGCTCTAATAATTTGCAAGAAGAAAACCCATGTGCTCCATCAGCTAGCACCACACTATCTATATGTGGAATCACTGATTACAGCAAATGGAGAAGTTTTGAGTATTGTGGACAAGTTCACTTACCTCAGGAGTGTTCTTTCCAGGGAGGTTCACATTGACAATGAGGCTGACACACACATAGCCAGAGTTCAATATCTGGGAAGCTTCAAAGAGTAAGAGAGAAGAAGTGAAGCATTAAACCGACTACCAAACTGAAGGTCTACAGAGCCATTCTACTGATTTTATTGCTGCATTGCTGAGAAACCTGGACAGTCTACCAGCACCATGACAGGAAATTGAATCACTTCCATTTAAGTTGTCTAAGGAAAATTCTGAAGATCATCTAACTGGAGAAGATAACAGGCACTGAGGTCCTGTCTCAAGCTAAACTGACAATCCTTCAAACCTTACTACAGAGATTGTAATGATGATGGACCAGGCATGTTGCTTAAATGCCAAACAGACGCTTGCCAATAAAAGACCATTTTATGGTGAACTCCAGGGCAAGAACTCACACAGAGTGTTTAGAAGAAGCAATATAGAGACACCCTGGTTTTGCTTAAGAACTTTAGAATTGATTTGCAGCATAGAAGATATTGGTAGAGAAACACCAAGCATGATATGTCCTCATCAGAGAAGTATTATGAGGAAGACAGAATTGAAAAAGCTCAAAGGAAACATGAAAGACGTAAGTTTAAAATGAACACTGCAAGTGTTCACATGAGCTATTTGTGCCAGATCTGTGGTAGAGCATTATGAGCATGTATTGGTCTGATCAGTCACAGTAAGACACACTAAAATTTGTCTCTAACACAGTGATGTCATTTTGGTCATCTTTGATAATGAAAAACAAAAAGAGCGAAGAAATTAAGTGAAGTAATCCAGAAACCAAAAGGAAGAAGCATGTTGAAAACCATTTATGTTGATATTAACCAATTACAATATTTTTTGAAAAAAGTATATGACTGCCCACCTCAGTGGAAGGGAATTATTTTGGGAAAGTGACTTTAACATGATTTAGATATTCCAGGTGGTTTTATGAAGAAACTTTTTATCCAAGCATATTCTACTGTTCTTATTCTGTCAAAAGCAGAAGTGATATAAACTTAGATAATGATGATTTCATTCTTCTTATGGGATTAAGATAGATACTTGCTATATTAAATAATAATTAGATTATGTGTAGTTATAACTATATATACTCTAATTATTTGCTTTGTTTTTTAATATGAATGTGTGATGTATTTTTCAACTGTTTTTATTACAAATATCAATATAATCATATGGCTTGGGATGCTTTAGTTTTTTTAATATGATAATGATAAATGTGTCCCCATTGTTTAATATACATATATCCCATGAATAAATGCAAGGTAGGATCATAGTGTATAATTATGTGTCTTTGTCAGGGATTTATTTAAAATTAATATTTTAAAATTTTATTTATTATTTTATTTTCTCCCAATTTCATGTAAAACAATTTTTGACAATGGTTTTTAAAACTTTGTAGTTCCAAATTCTTTCCATTCCTCCCTCACTGCAAAAGCAAGCAATTTGATGTTGGTTATAAATGTATAATCATCCAAACATTTACATAATAGTCATGAGGAGAAAGAAAAGTTAGACTCTTCACTCTCCCCAAAAAGAAACCTCAAGGAAAATAAAGTAAAAAAAGTATGCTTCAATTTGTATTCTGAAAACTATCCACTCTTTCTCTAGGTATGGATAACAATTGTTTGTATATATACATATACATACCACTTCTACTTGTACACATAATGAGAAAGTTGTCATGAGTTACCAATATCATCTTCCTATGTAGGAATATAAACAGTGCAACATCATTAAGTTCCTTATGATTTCTTTTTCCTGCTTAACCTTTTTAATGCTTCTCTTGAGGTCTTTTATTTGAAGATAAAAATTTTCTGTTTGTCTCTGGTCTTTTCAGCAGAAAAATTTGAAAGTCTACTATTTCATTGAATATCTATCTTTTCCCCAGAAAGAGTTTCCTCAGTGTTGCTGAGGAATTGATTCTTGGTTGTAATCCAAATATTTTTATCTTCTGGAATATCATATTTGAAACCCTAAGATCCAAATGTTTAGGCCACAATGTAGAAACAAATGAATCCCATTTCTCTTACCAATTTTTTCTTGACCTCTCTTATTTAAATTTCAAAATCCTTTCTGAGTTCATCCATCGCCTGACACAAATCCTTATTTTTTCTGAGACTTTGGATATAGAAGTTTTGACTTTGTTAGCTGCTGATTGTGTTTTCATTTTTGTTGTCTCCAGAGTAAGTTTCTATGGTCAAATTTTGTTTCTATTGTTTCTTCATTTTCCCAGCCTATGATTTGGTTTTAACTTTTTGTTAAACTAGGGCTCTCCTTCCAAGGTGGAGGGCATAGTTTCCCATGCTTCTAGGGTTCTTTTTCCCCAGAATGTTTCCAGAAGTAGTTCTAGGAATTGTAAGTTTTTAGTTCTTCCAAGGTAGTATGATCAAAGGAGAGGTGCTTACTACTCTCCTGTATTTTGCTTTGGACTGTGTGACCACAAGGACTCTTTTCTGGGCTTGTGTGACCACAACCACTCTTCTGGAACTATGAGGGGAATCCGTACTCCCCTGCAGCTTCAAGCTCTAATGCTAGTGCTGTTCCTGTCCATGTACTGTAATCAAGGACTGTGATAAAGATCTGATTATGGTCAAAGCAATGTAGTCCTGTTCCAGGGCTAGCAAAGAGAACCCCCCACCTTAAATCTCCTTTTGACCCGGGGATTGACTCCCTTATCATCTGTAGCCTGAGAGTTTTGAAGCAACTGCTGCTCCTCTAATTTAGTGACTCCCAAAGCCTGCTTCTGGTTTTCTTGGTCTAGGACTGTGCCAGCAGGGCCTACACTGGATGGTGCTCGACTCTCTTTTACAAAAAATAATATATTTAATAAAAATGAATAAAATATTTTTGATATTTAACATAGTAATGCTATTTAATATATTTAATGAGAAATCAAATCCTCCCAGGCCTTTTCTTTAGATGTTCCTTCTAATTTTCCTAATAAATGAGTAAGTTCATTTGAGTTGTCAGTATCATTTCCAATGCAGGAAAATAAGCAGTTCAACATCATTTAGTCCCTTATGAATTTGTCTTTACTTACTTTTTTATGTGTCACTTGAGCCTTGTCTTTGAAGATCAGATTCACTGTTCAGCTAGGGTCATTGTGCCAGGAAAATTTTAAAGTCTCCTATTTCATAGAATATCCATTTTTTTTTTACCTAAAAGATTATGTCGAGTTTTGTTAGGTAGGTGTTTCTTGGTTTTTAATTCAAGCTCTTTTGTCTTCTGGAATATCATATCCAAGTCTTACAATCCTATAAAGTAGATGTTAAATTTAGTGTTGTCCTGACTGTGGCTCCATGATATTTGAATTGTTTCTTTGTTGCTGCTTGCAAGATTTTCTCCTGTGCTCCACTCTCAACTGGTGCAACAAATCTTTGCTATGGACCTTCAAAACTTACTTTTGGTGTGTGGACTGAGAGTTCTGGATGCTGCCAATGTTTCTATTGATTCAGTCTCCTGGAGCCCTGCTTTTGCTATGGCTGGGCTAGTGTAGACTGTACTAGACTGTTCCCCTCTTTCACTCTGGTACAATAGACTTTTCCTGCTGGCTTTCCAAGTCTTGAGTAGAAAATTACTTTGCTCCATTTTTTGTGGATTTCTTCTGGAATTTGTTTTGAATCAGTATTTAAAGGTATTTGAAGGAGTTTGGTGTAGAACTCGGGCAAATTCCTGTCTTTACCCTGCCATCTTGGCTCCACCTCTTAAAATCAATTTGATATTATTGTCTCATAGTTCTATTTCTTTAATTTTACCAGTTTACCAATAGCCGTATAATCTAATCATTTGTTGAAAAGGTTGATGAAGAGAAATTTTTTATTCAACTTTTAAGAATTTTTTTTTGATGCTATATACATTGCTTGTTTTTTTAAAAGTTTGATAGCAGGGGAAAAGAAGATGGCAATGTACAGACAATCATTCACCTGAACTCTCCTAAATTCCCCTCCAAAAAATGTTAAAATATACCTCAAAATCAAATTTTAGAGCAATAGAATAAAAAGTGGGATTAATCAATTTTCAGTGTGAGGCTTAGGAGTTTGACAGAAGAGATCTTATGGAAGTGATGGTAGGACTTGGAGCCCAGGGTAAGTGCTGTGCATGAGATTGCTCCTGGCAATCTTTGAAGGCAATTAATGAGAAGCAGTGGCATCATTTTTGAGAATTCTCAAAGAAGTATTGTAAGAGGGATGAAATAACTGAATAACTGATCAGAAAGGGATTAGAGGGAATATTTTGCTATCACCGGGTTGAAGACTGTCACATTGCCTATTCATAATTCTGGGTCTCAGTCCCAGAGTTAAATGGAACACTAGTTCACTAGCACTTGCAGGGGCAGGAGTATTACGGGACATAGTCACAGTTCCAGTGCAGAGAAGAGTGTTTCTGACTTCTCACAAACACAAACCAGTAGAGCAATAATCATACTTCTCATTAGATTAGAAGCACTAACAACTTATAGAACCCCTGAATTATTTCTGAAAACAGATAGATGAAAAACTTAAAATGAGGAACAATGCCCCTTCCCAAATCAGAAATAGAGCCCAACTTTAGCATAAAGTTTTATCAAAGAATATGCGGGGGGAAATTAGCAAGAAACAATAGAAGAACCTGATCATAGAAAGTTACTATGGGGACAGGGAAGATCAAGGCACAAACCCAGTAGAAGTCTGGGAAGTCAATACAATCAAATGCAAAACTTCAAAGAATAATGTCACTTGATCCTGGATCAAAATAAAACTTTTTTGAATGGCTCAAAAGAGAATTCTGAGTCAAATAAAAGTGGTAGAAGAAAAATTGGAAAGAGAAATGAGTGTTATATGTAAATCATGAAAAGAGAGTCAGCAACTTGTAAAAGAAGCACAAAAATACAGAAGAAAATAACATAGAAACAGAACTGAACAAATGAAAAGGAGATAGAAATGTTCACTGAAGAAAATAATTCCTTAAAAAATAGAAATGGGAGGGGTGGCTAGGTAGCACAGTGGATAGAGCACAAGCCTTGGAGCCAGGAGGACCTGAGTTCAAATTCAGCCTCAAATACTTAATAATTACCTGGCTCTTTGACCTTAGTCAAGGCAATTAACCCCATTGCCTTGCAAAAACCTTAAAAAATTAGAATTGGGCAAGTAGAGGCTAATATTAAGAAACATTAAAATAAAGAAAATAATGAATAATAGAACATGTGAAATATCTCATGGTGCGGGTGGAGTTAGGTGGTGCAGTGGATAGTGCACTGGCCCTGGTGTCAGGAGGAGCTGAGTCCAAATCTGGTCTCAGACACTTAATAATTACCTAGCTGTGTGATCTTGGACAATTTATTTAACTCCATTATCTTGCCAAAAAAGGAAATATCTCATTGGAAAAAAAATCCATGGAAAATAGATCCAGAAGAAATAATTTAAGAATTATTGGGCTACATGAAAACCATATTAAACAAGGACCTAGACATCATGTTTCACTTGATTATCAATGAATGCAGTAGTTATAGTTTGTGTATATGTATTGCAGGTAGCCAGAAAGTACCAATTCAAATATCATAAAGTCAAAGTCAGGATTACAAGATTTAGTAGCTTCTACATTAAATGATTAGAACTTGTAATGTAATATAATGTTCCAAAGGGGAAAGAAATTAGTATCACAATCCAGAATAATCTACCAAACAAAACTGAGTAAAATTTTCAAGGGAAAAATGAATATTCAATGAATTTAACTAGAGGACTTCAAAGCATTCCTGTTGAAAAGACCAGAGCTGAATAGAAGTTTTAACTTTAAAATACAAGACTCGAAAGAAGCTTAAAAATAACTATGAGGAACAATATTGAAACAAATTGAAACATATTGAAACAAACACCCTAATAACCAAGTGGACAAAAGCAGAAGTATTAAAAGGATCAAAATGCAATAAAATTTTCATTCAATAAATGGCCATGGAAACAAATTAAACATTAATAAGAAACAAATCTAATCCTAAAGAATGAATAGGAAAAAACACATAATAAATAATAAATAATTTTCAAAAGAGAATGATAACAGTGATAACACACCAAAATTTTGAGATGCAGCCAAAGCAGTACTTAAGGAAAAAGTTATATCTCTAAGTGCTTACATCAATAAAAGAAGAGAGAGATGAGAGCAGTAAATTGGCATATAACTAAAAAAGAAAAAAAAAAACAAGTAGAAAAAAACAAAAGAAAAATCCCCAATTAAATACCAAATGGAGCTTCTGAAAATTGCAGAAGAAATTAATGAAATTAATATTTAAAAGATTAATGAAGTAATAAAGTAATCTAGGATGTGATTTTATAAAAAATTAACATAGATAAATTGTAGTTCATATACTTAAAAAAAGGAAAACTAAATTACTAGTATCAAAAATAAAAATGGTGACTTCATCCTCAGTAAAGGAAAGATTGAAACTATTATGTGAAGCTATTTTATTAATTTATGTGTCAATATATCTGATAATCTGAGTGAAATGGATGAATCTCTGTTTAAAAAATTTCCCAGATTAATAGAAAAGAAAAATAGAATATTTAATAACCATATCTTAGAAAAATAAATTAAATAGGCCATCAATGAACACCCTAAGAAAGAATCTCTAGTGCCTGATGAATTCACAAGTGAATTCTATCAAACATTTAAATAGTAATTAATTTCAATATTATATAAACTATTTGAAAAAATAGTTAAATAAAGAAAATTATAGACCAATTTCCCTAATGATATTCATGCAATTTTTAAAAACAAACACCAACAATTACAGCAATATATCACAAAGATCATACACTTTGACTATGTGAGATTTATATCAAGAATGTAGTGTTGGATTATTATTAGGAAAACTAACTGCATAATTCACTATATCCATAATAAAACCAACAAAAATCATGTAATTATGTCAATAGCTTCAGAAAAACTTTTTGACTAAATATATGACACATTCCTATTTAAAAAAACTGAATAGCAGCTTAATAGAGTTTTTTCTAAAAATAAGAAATGTCTTACTAAAATCATCACAAAAGCATTTACATATATATGTGTGTGTGTGTGTGTGTGTGTGTGTGTGTGTGTATGTATGTATGTATAAGAAATGAGTAAAAAGCTTTCCTAATAAGATCAGGGGTGAAAAAAGGATGAAAGCTTATCATCATTATTATTCTGTATTGTTCTAAAAATGCTAGCTATTGTAATTAGAGAAAAAAATAAAAGAATTAGAATAGATAATGAAGAGACAAAATTCTCTTTGAAGATATGGTCATATACTTAGAAATAATAAAGAATAAAATAAAAAAGAGTGGAAATAATGAACAATTTAAGCAAACTTTCATGTTACAGACATACATAAATCATCAGCATTTCTGTATATTGCCAACAATGGCACCAGGAAAAATTCTGAAGATCACCTGGCAAGATAAGATAATAGACACTGAGTTCTTTTCTCAAGCTAAACTTCCAAACCTTCAAACCTTACTATGGAAAGTGCAATTATGATGGGCTGGTCATGTTGTTCAAATGCCAGGCATATATTTGCAAAAAAAAAAACAAAAACCCAACTATTTCAAGGTAAACTCACATAGCGCACACGGGGGGGATCTGAAGAAGCAAGACAGGGTTACACTGAGGCTCTCTCTTTTGCAGCATGGGAGACACTGGCATGGGATTACTCAATATTGCATACCCTAATAAGAGAGGTGCTGTCCTCTATGAGCAAGGCAAAATAGAAGCACCTCAAAGGAAGCATGCGATATATAAGTTTTCAGTAATAAACCCAGGTGTTCACATGGACTGATTGTGCGTGACATGGGATAAAGCATTCCAAGCTAATCAGCCAAGGTTGGACACGCTATAACTTATCTCTAACATAGTGATGTTATTTTGGTCTTCTTCAAAATAAAGGACAAGAATCATGATTATGTAAAATATTTGTAAGTCTACCTGCCAAAACAAATCCAGGATCTATACAAATACATATTATGTGTATCTATGTAATGAACACAATTACAAAACACTTTAAATACAAATAAATCAAGTCTAAAAAACTGGAGAAATATTATTTGTTTATCAGGAAACCAAGCCAATATAATAAAAATAATAATTCTATCTAAATTGATTTACTTATTTAGTGCCACATTAATCAAAGTACCAAAAATTATTTTATAAACCTACAAAAAATAGTAAAATTATATGGAGGAATCAAAAGTCAAGAATATCGAGGGAAATAAGTTGTAAAGAATCTGAAGGAAAGTGGCCTATAAGAAGCAGATCTCAGATAATATTACAAAGTGGTCATCATCAAAAACAATCTGTTTCTGGCTAAGAAATAGAGCAGAGAATCTCTGAAATAGATTGGCTCCACAATACAGAGTAGTAAATGCACAGAATAATCTAGTGTTTGATAAGTGCAAAGATCTAAGCTTTTGGGACAAAAATTCATTTTTGACTAAAAATTATAACAGAACTACAAAGGAGTTTGTCAGAAACTAGGTATATTACCAATATTTTGTACCACGTATCAATATAAGGTCAAAATTAAGTATATGACTAAATATAAATATAATTGAAAAATTAGGAAAGTATGAAATATTTTGCCAGTTAGGTATATGGAGAAGTGAAGAATTTATGATAAAACAGAGATAAAGGACATTACCGCAAGTAAAATGAATAATTTTAGTTACATTAAATTTTAAAAAATTGTATAAAGAAATGATGCAAGATTATTAAAATGAAAAATGCTATCCACCTCCAAAAGAGAGGAAAAAATCATGTGTAATATGAATGCTGATCAAAACATTTTTTATTTTTCCTTTTTTGATGATAGAAGGAATTGGCTTTTGATATCTTTCTCAACTTAGCTAATATGGAAATATGTTTTGCCTTTACTTCATATACATGTCTATATCAATTGCTTGCCTCTTGATGGATGAAAGAGTTTGGTACTTAAAATCATATGCACATATTAAACTTAATTTTTACACATTATTGGAAAAAATAAAATATGACTATTTCTTTTAAAAATAAAAGTATCATAATAGTTTCTTTTAAATTTATCTGATTGGACCAGGGTTTGTTTTTTCTTCAATTAATTAATTATAGTCACTTGAGTTTACTTTTCTGAAGCTAGATTGATTATAATTTTAATCTTGGTTATCTTTAAATTGTGTTTTCCACATTTTTGTAGAAATGGTTGTGGTATAATGGGCATATAGCAAACAGACCTATGTTTAAGCACTTCTTGTGAAACAGTCTGTATGATCCTGTACAAATCACTTACTCTCAGTGATTAGTTTCAGAAGAGATTGCATTGATAAAAGGAACATATTCCTTTACCAATCACCTGTTGGGCCAATTCAATGGTGCAATGGATAGAACACTGGCCCTGGAGTCAGGAGGACCTGTGTTTAAATCAGACCTCAGACACTTAATAATTATTTGTGTGAGCTTGAGCAGGTCTCTTAACCGCATTCTTGCAAAAACAACAAAAACAACAACAACAAAAAAACAAATATTGCCTATCAATGAACTCACAAATTCAATTTCCATTTCTTATTTCTCAATATTTCTTAATAATTATTTATTTCTTTTGAAATTTCATTTTTGTTTGCTTATAACTATATAATTTCTCATAATTCTTTTTTATTCATTCTTCATAATGATTTCACTTTTTAAATAATTTATATTACTAATTTAATTTCTTCCCTCTTTTTAGAAAGGAAAACTTGATAGTCTTATATATAATTTCCATAGATCTTTTATTGTTCAAATTCTGTTTTTTCTTCCCTAATTTTTTAGTTATACTCTTTTGTGTTTCTTTTATGTTCTTTTGTAGGGACATGTGTGAAAATATAGTTTAGAAGAAAGGAGAGACTAAAAATGTGTATATTATGGAGGAGCAAAAGGATCCTAAATCTTTAATATTAATTAAAAAATTAGGAAAATGTTGATCCAATGCAAATTAAATAATACCAGAAAGAATGAAATTAATTATATTTTTTAAAAGTCAAATTTTTTTTTATTTGGGACAAATTCCCCACAGAATAAGTCAAATGATATTATATTTATAAAGAACTTAGCACAATGTCTGGAACGTAGTAGATGCTTTTAAAATATTAGCTGTTGTTTTTATTGTTATTCTTAGTTATATTGTATCAATGTCTGTCCTTAAGACAATTTACTAATCAAAGCAACTATCAGTGTGTATGTATTCCATTCATGCATCAAGATTATTTAAGGGTCCCTTGGAATCTGTAATAACAAAATTAACCCTGTTCAATTATCATCTTGTAATGTATGTGCACGTAAACATAAATGTATAGCTAGATGCATAAATATAGATTGAAGGTTTTCTCAGCTAATACAACCCTGCCTTTTTAATCAAATAATATGTAGTTGTTTTATATATATATATATGTATATTGAGTTGATTGAAAGCAATACAAGAGGGAGAAGACTAGCATCTTAGGGGGATTTGAAAAGACCTTCCCCAAAAGACAAAATTTTATCCATCTTTTTTTTTTTTAAGGTTTTTGCAAGGCAAATGGGGTTAAGCGGCTTGCCCAAGGCCACACAGCTAGGTAATTGTTAAGTGTCTGAGACCAGATTTGAACCCAGGTACTCCTGACTCCAGGGCTGGTGCTTTATCCACTGTGCCACCTAGCTGCCCCAAAAGACGAAATTTTAAATGAATATTTAAGGAAACCAAGAAACTTAGAGGCAAAAGTAAGGAAGGAAAGAATTCTAGTCATTGTAAGGCATAACTTTCACGTGTGAAAAAGTATTTCTAGATCAAAGATTAGTACATATGTAGATGTTTTGCTGATACCTATTACAGATATTAAATATATTCTTTGCCATGCTTATTTCCAAAAGCCTTCTGTGTAGTTAAATGATTTTTCCACCTCAAGAAAGAAACACATATTGGAGACATCAGGTGTATATTAACATTTTCAAAATAAGGTAGAATTTTTTCTGTTCATAATTTTGTAAATTCTCACTCAAAATACTGGATTTTTCATTTTGAAGATTAAAGCCAAGTTTTGCTTCATTTTATACAATGAGCTAAAAAAGGACAATTAATAAGTGAAATGGAATCTTTGCCTCCCTTTCCCTCCTGACCTCTTTCATTAAATTATTGAAAATCTGTCAAACTTTGGAATGGACTATTTTCCCCAGAGTACCAACAAATTAAGGGAATTCAGTCAAAAATCAATCATCATTCAAGCATATGACAATCTCCCCAAAAGGGTACTTTTTAATTCTTTCTCATGTAGTGAAATAGACTAATGTTTTTCTTTAGGCATCCTGTCAAAATATGTTGGGGGAATGCAGTTGAAGTAGTTTTAAAAATTATTTGCTACAAATATACATCATATAATAACCTTTCTAGGAAGTTACTGTTAGACTCGACTTCTAATAAAATCAGTTTGCTTTAGTAAAAGAGTATTTGGTTCAAGATAAAATTAAGCAATTACTTGGAAAGTATTCCAACTCAGATTTAATGTTGTTTATCTTCAATTCTGCAATGATTTCATAAGAAAAATAATGAGAACAAATGATATTCATTTTAAGAAAATATAGTAGTAATATATTCATTTTTATTTTCATGAATACATTATTGACAAATACCAGGGAATCATTATAAGGTATAATATCTTTTAAAATATAGCGTCTTCCATATAGTAGATACTTAATACCTATTTATTGATACATGTACCTGAATTTTTCGATCAACAGACATCTACTTTTGTTTCCTCTGACATCACAGAAATGCTAAGATAAGCATATATTGTTGTAGATGGGGGATTTTTTTTCTCATAATTGTCTACCTCAGTTGAGATGGCTATGTCTTTATCAAAACTTTAGACATTTTAATTATTTTGTTTGCATAATTCAAAATTGCTTTTCAGAATTATTGTTCCAATTCAAAACTAAAAAAGTGAATGTGCCTTTCCCTAACCCATTCAATAGCATACATTTCCATTTTTGTCATAATCCTCATTTTTCTATTCTGATATCCCAATTCTTTCTATAAGTTTAATTGTGGATAAACTGTTTCCAACTGACCTCTTTAATTTTTTGTCACCTCAAGATAGTAACACTGTTAGACTCACTTTAAAGAGAAAGCTCAGTTTTATAAAATTCAAATATTTCTTATAAATTTATTTTATTATTTTTCACTATACTTTTGGTACTCAAAATATAAGTGCTTTTTATAATAACCCTGTTTATAGAAGTAGGAGAATAAGAATAGACAATTGTTATGGAATCATCATAATTTTATTTCAAATAAATATGGCATTTTCAAGTTCAATATTTCTCTCAGAATAGTTGAGATTATTCAATAACCAGCAATAATATCACTGTGTCAAAGAATATGGACGAATTAAATCACTTTCTTAATATAATCCTCAATTGCTTTGCAGAATTGTTGAACGAATTGACAGTTCCACCATGCATGTTTTAACATATCTGACTTTCTGCAGTCCCTTACCATTGACCATTACTAAATTTTATTGTCTTTTATTTATTAGATATTACCCAACAAGACACCCTCCATCACTTTCCAGGGGATTCAAAACCTTCCACGAACTTGTTTTCCTATTACAGAAAATGTGATACAAGGACACCCTGAAAGTCTCTCTTAAGAACTTTAGAATTGATTGTGCAGCCTGGGAGACACTAGCACAGGACCACCCAGCATGGCATGGCTTGTCAGTAAGGGTGCTGCACTCTATGAGTAAGGCAAAATGGAAGCAGCTCAAAGGAAATATTGGAGTAAGTTTAGAGTACCCATCCCAGGTATTCACATGAACCATTTGTGCCTGACCTGTGGTAGAGCGTTCCAGGCTCGGCTTGGTCTGAACAGTCACAATTGGACACACTGTAATAGACATAACATAGTGATGTCATTTTGGTCTTCTTTGTTGATGAAGGTCAAGAAGCAACTAACCAATTGTCTCAAACCTTATTTTCTATTTTCCCTCATAGGATGGTGAGCTCCTTGAGGATAGGAATTGTCTTTTACCCTCTTTTGCATTCTGAGCACATAGGACTGTGCCTGGCACATAGTAGGCACTTAATAAAGATTGGTTATTATTCTGGCAAAACAGTATTTCCTATTCTCTCATTTCATATATTCTCTTCTACCACTGTATTTCCATGCATATCATCCTCTATGCCTGGAGCAGACTGTTGATTTTTTTTTTTTCATTTTATTTATTTATTTATTTTCCCTCCATAAGCACATGTATATTTTTAAGTTACAAAATTTCATTCCACCCTCGCTTCCCACCCCCTTCTCTCAATAGTTAACAATCAGGTTAGCATTGTACACACTTATTTTTGATAAACATGGTTACAGATTAGTCATGTTTGGTATGAGGAATTAGCATAAGGGAAAGAGATACATAAAGCAATAATTTTTATAAAGTATTCATCAGATTCTGAAGCGTTGGATTTTTTTTTCTTTTGGTGTGTTTTGTTTTGTTTTTGTTCCTCTGGATGGGGATAAAATTGTCCATAGCTGGTCTAATACTGTTGTCCCAGCTCTCTGAACTGCTGAGAGGAGCTGCTTCCATCAAAGGCGCTCATCCCACGTTGTTGTTGTTAATGTGTACATTGTTTTCTTGATTCTACTCCCTTTGCTCAGCATCAGATCCCATAAGTCATTCCATGCTTCTCTAGAGTCCAATTGTTTCTTATGGAACAATAACCATAACATTCCATGGTATTAATGTACTATAACTTGTTTAGCCCTCAATTTCCAGTTCTTTGCCACTACAAAAAGAGCTGCTATGAATATTTTGGACATGTAGGACTTTCCCCATTTTTTATTATTTCTTCTAAATATAGACTTAGAATTGGAATTGCTGAGTCAAAGAGTACAAACAGTTTTATTGCTCTTTGGGTATAGTTCCATACTGCTCTCCAAAAAGGTTGCAACCATTCACAACTCCACCAGCAATGCATCAACCAAGTCTCCAATATTGGTCATTTTCCCTTTTTCTCATCTTGGCCAATCTGATAGGTGTGAGATGATACCTCATTGTTGTTTTAATTTGCATTTCTATAATCAATAATGATTGGAGCATTTTTTCATATGATTATATATAGCTTTAATTTCTTCACTTGAAATACGGACTATTCACATCCTTTGACCATTTTTCATTTGGGGGATGACTTGAAACCTTATAAATTTGATGCATGGGCTGTTGATCTTAGAGGATTTATTGAAACAATAACTCCCTAGTGATATTTCTAGAATGTTCTTTATTGACATCAGCCTTTAATTAAGCCCCTAGTACTTTGATAGTGTTTTTTGAAGCATAATATATCAGATTAGCCATTTTATGTGTGTTTCTCAACCTCAGGATGCACAGTAAATAAAATTTTAGTGAAACCAAGGAGACTTTCTAAGTTACTTACTCCATTGAATTAAGTTCAGTACTACACCAATTGGGAGATTTAAAAAATATACAACCTTTTCTTTTCTCTTTTATTTTGTTTTGTTTTGTTTTCTTTATATTTTGCCTTTTCTACGACTTGGCTCCACTAAATTCCATTTTAAGTAAAAAGTTAAGATACGCTGTCAGCCCATCTTGTAGGGATTTTTTTTAAAAAATCACATATAGCTGGAACTATATGTGTGTATATATATATATATATATATATAAATTCATATAAACACAGTATGTACTTATATACATAAGTATAAATTTATATAAATGCATACATGATATATATTTATTTGCATATATATATATTTACATTGCATATTTATATTGAACTGGAATTATAACATTATAGGTAAATGATAACTAATTTCAGCCCAATCTGAATATGTAACATGAATTGAAATAATAATACAATTTCCAATATTTGGAGCCTGAATATATCTCTTAAGGGAAATAATATTAATTCAGGAAGTCCAACATGACATTGTAGAGTATTGGAAAAGGAATAAGAAATCTGGATCTCTCACTAAATTACTTTATGCTTTTAGCAATCCCTTCTTTTTTCAGTCTCCTCATTTGTAAAATGAGGAAATTATTTTGTATAAAAGAAGCTTCTTTGGGATGGAGGAGATTTTAACTTGTTTTAGCTTTTCTTAACTGCTTTTCTACACCTTAATAAATTGGTGATTTCCTTCCTGTGAGTATTCTCTTCAGGGATATGAATTGGTCTGTCCTACCAGACCTTAATCAATGCCTCTTGTTGATATTTCCAGACATTTGGCCTGTCATGCTTGGAGTTTTCCTAGACATTTTTTGATACTGAAAAGTACCAACTAGGCATACAGGCTATTGAGGGGGTAATTTTTCACATTCAAGAACAAAATATGTTTCTACTTGAATCATATTCCTAAGCAAGATTTATTGTACATTTGGGTGAGCATTCCTATTATTTATTTGCAGTTCATAATATATAAGGCACTGAAAATAGAACAATATAAATCAGGTACCACAATAAGGACTGACTAGATGGAATGATGCACTTACTTCCACTATATACACTGCTACTAAGAACTAAAATCAAAATAGATACCTATTAATTGTGAGATGATTGTAAAAATTGTTTAGAAATGGGCTGGAACATACTGTAATATAAAAAAAACATAATGAAAGAAACTTGGGAAGGTAGAAAAATAGAAAATGAAAGAAGCAGCACCAGGAAAACAACATGCACAGTGATGAAATTGAGAGAACAATAAAATAAGAAGTGAATGGTAAGAAATTATGATGACAAATCTTAGTAACAGGAAAAATCAGAAATATTTCTCTATTTCATTTGTCAAAGTAGGCTACTAAATCACACCTATTTGACTATTACTTTTGCTAACTTTTTTTTTCTTTTAAAATATTCTGTATAAAAGAAGCCTTTGCTACCAGCAAAGGAAGGTGATATGAAAACAAACACTATTAGTAATATTTTTGTTTTTTTAATTTTGCAAATAATCAAGGTTAAATGACTTGCCCAAGGGCATACAGTTAATTTAAAAATTTACAGATTTAAACTTAGGTCCTCCTTTCTCCAGAGGGAGTCACATTCACTGAGTCACAGAACCTGTCCTATAAGCAACATTTTTATAAAAGCTAGTTACTTGTTTAAATCTTTACTGGGATCATGGATTTGCAGCTGGAACACCCTTCAAGTTCATTCAAATCCTTTTAATTCTATAGTTAGCTTTTTCTATGGTTTCATGGGATTTGATGAAATCTGGGATAGCATCAGAATTTTGAAAACAAAATCGTCTGAACAAAGTGATCCTAGGATGGGGTCACTGCCAACCCTGGTTTTTAACAGTGTAAAGAGGTTTATCAACTTGTCCTCTCTCTCTCTCTGCAAGTCCTTTCATTTGAGATATGTCCTTTAGTGACCCAAAGATAGAGTGAGAATAGATGAAGTCAGTGGGATAGAATCAACAGCTGCAGCAGGGGAGATGTGAGAATTAAAAAGAGAGGGAAATTCCAAGCTTTGGAGCCTGAGAGAGTTCTTATGGTCACTGGCTGAGTGACAAATATTTTGAAAGGGGCATAGAGAACATTCAGTATTCTGTTTCTTCAGTTCTCAGCCTGAATGTTACCAGAATCTGTCTGCTTGGCATGCTATTCTAATGAAAATGACTGTTTTACAGCTTGGATATATAGTCAAATTCCCAAATCCTCATAAAACCAGTTCTAAACAATCAGAATTGTGATTTTTATAAGAAATGTGATTTACATAAGAGGTTTTATATATAATGACTTCTTTTTTTCTTTTATCTATTTGGGGTATAGACCTAATATTTTTATCTCTGAATCATTGAAATAACTGAAACTGACTGGGTATAGTCATTGTATTTCTCAACTCTATTTCTTAGGAGTTGAGATTGACCTCTATCCTGCTTCTGCTTGTCCTTAATTTATTTGCTCCCCATGTCCTCTTAAAATTCCATGTTTCATTCGAAGCTTAGCTTAACTATACCAGATATTACAGCTATTCCCCTCTGCCTAATATGACCTCAGTTCTTACTTTAATTTCATCAACATTCACAATTGAATGTTGACATGTATTACTGGACAGAAGGTAATGGAATGGAATGTGGAGCATAATGTAAATTGCTTTCGAAAATGATGGACTTGAGCAAAATTTGACAGATATTTTAAATATAACCAATATGGGAATTTGGTTTATTTTACTGTAAGGGCTTTATTTTTATTTTACTTTTCTCATTTGGAGAATGGAGGTGGAAGAGAAAGTAAAAAGTTTATTAATAAGAAAATAAATATCACAAATAGAAAAATGTGTTTACTCCCACTGTACCCTGAATTTTCACATCAATATTTTAGTTATAACTCTCTTAACTTATTTTTCATTAGCTCCTTAATACACTTTCTGACTGTCTTTTACTTATATTTTGTATATTCCTCACCACCTTGTACAGCTCTGAATCCAGTTTGCTTAAATCTCTGCTATAGTTATTTGGAGAGAGAGAGAAGATATGGAAATAGTACTATGATTATTTATGTGCATAACTGGTATTTCAAGTATATTTCACATTTTCTATTTGGAATGAATGACTTTGGGAAAACCCCACAACCTAAATGCTTCAAGTTTTTCTCCAGTTTCCCCCCTTATAATTCAGTGACTCATTATGGTGGGTACTCCATCTGGTATCACTGAGCTGAAGACCTCCATGCCTCAGTATGTATTCATAAGTTGTAGTGACTGAAAATATTAATTACCTAAAAGACAACCTTCTGGCAATTAATTGCTATGAATTTGGCTGGTGTAGTCCTCAGACAACAGTTATTATCCATGTCCAGTAAATCAAAAAGCAGTTATTAAGTGAATACTATATGCCAGAAATTATGATAGATACTAGGAATGTCCTATCCTGAAGGAGTTTAAATTCTGTCCAGGAATTCATGTCAACATTCAAGTGTGAATGTTGATGAATAAAGTAAGAACTGAGATCATATTAAGCAGAGGGGAATAGCTGTAATATCTGGTATAATTAAGCTAAGTTTTGAATGAAACATAGAATTTTAAGAGGACATGGGGAGCAAATAAATTAAGGACAAGCAGAGGCAGGATACAGGTCAGTCTCAACTCCTAAGAAATAGAGTTGATAAATAGTATCTTTATAAGTAGCAATTGGAAAAAAAGATAGATTGATGGAGATTTAAGAAATGAGATAGAGTAAAAAATTTTAATTGAATCCTAGGTTTAATTCTGCATGACTGAAAAAAAAATGCTGTCCTTGACATAAAAACATACAGGAAAAAGAATGTTTGGATAGGAGACATGATGACTCAGTAAGAAGTTAGCTATTAGATAGATAATAGATACATTGATACATAGATATATACATAAATAGAGGTATCTCTTTGCAAAGGCTATGACTATATGTTTAAATCCTTCATCTCCTTAAACTTTCTGTAGCGTATGCCATTGTTGAACACATTCTCCTCCTAGATATTGCTCTCCTGGTTTTCCTCCTATTCTTCTTCATTCTTCTTTACTTCATCAAAATCTATATCCTGCTTTCTAAAGACAGGTGAACTCCAAGACTTTGTACTGGCCTCTGCTCTTATCAACACGTCACATATATACCACTTCACGTGCTACATGTGTCACACATATGCCACATGTGTGTCAAAATATAGCCATATACATGAACATACATAAAAATAAATATATGCATTTGCAGGCATGTGTGTATATATACATAGATTGCGTGTGTAGATTATATAATATATTTGCATTATATGAACACATATACATTTATTATCTGTCTAAATGTATATACTTTCCTGAAATACTCGGAATATGTGTAACACCTTTTAATGTTTCAAAGAATTTTCAGTAAATTTCACTAGGATACAAAAGTTATATGTCAGAGTTACTTTTTATATTCCTGGTCTGCTGGGAGACTTGCCACATAAGCATCCTTTTAGAAAATATTTTCTGCCACATTGTTTGGGATTACAGGAGAGGTTCATCATCTCTCCAATGTCCAGAAATAAAGTCTGAAAACCTGACACAGTCAAACATTAAACGCCTGAAACTAGTTTTTGATTGATAATTACAAGGGCATATAATTTATTTATGCCTCAATCAAATGCTTCTTGTTGGCACAGATGTAATCAAATTTTCTGAAACTTTGTTCTAGTTTAGCATTATTAATCAATAAACTTTTATTAAAAGCTTACTGTGTGGCAATCCCTAGATCTGACTTGTCATACAAACCTGCTAATATTATGAATTCATGTCCAAAATTGACTGGTCAAAATTGGAACATAAACTGCAGATAAATGATGATACTGTAAGTCAGTTAAGCAAGGTTGAAATATTTTGCCTGTCAGATCTATACATAAAGGAAGAAATTACTTCCATACTAGAAAACATTATGAAATGTAAAATGTATCCTTTTGACTATATAAAATAGAAAACTTTTGTGTAAACAAACCAATGTCAATAAAATTAGATGGAAAGCAGAAAATTGGTGAAATTTTTCTGATAAAGACCTCATTTCTCAAATATATAGAGAACTGAGTCAAATTAATAAAAATGCAGGTCATTCCCCTATTGATAAATGATCAAAGGATACAAACAGGCAGTTTTCAGAAAAAGAAATCAGACTACCTATAATTATATGTAAAATGCTCTAAATAATTGACAATTAGACAAAATGCTAATTAAAATAACTCATGTCCACTTCATACTCATCAGATTGGTTAATATGACAAAAATAAAATGATGATAAATGTTTGAAAGTAATGTGGAAAAACAGGTGCACTATTGCATAGTTTGTGGAGTTGTGAAATGAACCAAACATTTTTGGAAGTAAATGTTAAAAGGACTTTAAATTGGGCACAACCTTTGATTCAGCAATACCATTTCTAGCTCTATATCTAAGAGACAAAAGAAAAGATTTCAGTACTTGGTGGCTAAGAATTGGAAATTGAGGTTATGCTCCTTAGTTAGGGAAAGGCTGAGCAAGTTGTATGCTATGATTCTAATTGAATATTTTTGTGCTATAAAAAATAACAAGCAAAATGATTTCAGAAAAACCAGGAAAGACATATATGAACTGATACAAAGTAAAGTGAGAAGCACCAAGACAGCATTGTACAAAGTATAGCAGTATTGTATGATGGGGAATTTGTGAATGACTGATATTGATTTTCCTAATTTCTCTGAAACTTTCATTATTTCCTAAGGCAGAATAGCACTCATATAATCATAATTTGTTCAATTTCAATTTAATACTTGCCTCTTTAGTTTCCTGTTCTTTTCTATCACAAAAAGAACTATAATATTTTTTACATGGTTTCTTTTCTTCTTTGATCACTAGGTTATAGGCTGACTAATGATATCTTTGGGTCTGAACCAATTCACAGCTCTACTAACAGCACATTAATATATGTGTTTTCCAATAGTGATTTATAAGAATAAAAGTCATTCCTCAAACTACAAAGAGCTTATTGCCTTTATTTCTTGAGCATTTTCTTTAATTAAAATAATTGACTAGATTTTGTGGTGGAATAAAAATAACATCACAAAGAGTAGATTATATATAAAAAGAAAGGAAAGAGACAATGTTGCTGTTTGTGTGGAAAATTATTCCTGAGTCAGCTACCTGGTTAAATCAGTCAACTGACTTAAACACAAACAGTAACATTTTGAGAAGAAATTGGAAAGAATATTAAGAGAAATATATAGCTTATAATCGAAAAAACTTGAAACTGAAGTATTTAAATATGGAATTAGGAATGTAAATGTAAATTGGCAACAGAAATGATGCCGATACTTTTATCCAGATCTATTTTTATATGCCTACTGCCACTAGAAGAACATAAGAGTACAGAAAATACCTTTGTTATCAGACATTTAACTTTCTTGTCAAGCAGAGAAAAAAGTCAAAATTGCAAATATCTAAAATGGTCCCCTGGGAAGACCTAAAAAAAGATTTTAAGAATCAAATAAGTGTAGGAGCAGCTAGGTGACACAGTGAATAGAGCACAGGGCCTGGAGTCAGGAAGACCTGAGTTCAAATCCAGCCTCAGACACTTACTAGTTACCTAGCTGTGTGACCTTGGAAAATTCACTTAACCCTGTTGCCTTGCAAAAACCTAAAAAAAAAAAATCAAGTGACATGGAAGAAAATTGAGAAAAGATGTTAAAAATGCAAGAAAATAATGAAAAAAGGAAACAACATCTTGGTAAAGGAAGCACCTAAAAACATGGAAGAAAATAGCACCTTAAAAAACAGAATAGATTAAATGGTAAAAAGGGTACAAAAATTCAATGAAAAGAACTCTTAAAAAAGCAGAATTGGATAAATAGAAAAAAGACATAAAAAATCTCACTGAAGTAAATAATTCCTTAAAACTAAGAATTCAGTTAATGGAAGCCAATGACTCTTTGAGACATCTAAAACAATGAAGCAGAATCAAAAAATGAAAAAAAGTAGGAGACAATGTGAAATATCTTATTGAAAGTACAACTGGCATGGAAAATAGATTGAGGAGAGATAATTTAAGAATTATTGAACTGGCACAACTAGGTTACACAGTGGATAGATCAATGGCTTTGGAGTCAGGAGTATCTGAGGTCAAATCTGTCCTCAGACACATAATAATTACCTAGCTGTGTGGCCTTGGGCAAGTCACTTAAACCCATTGCCTAGCAAAAACCTAAAAAACAAAAAAAGAATTATTGAACTATTTGAATGTCATGATTAAAAAAAAATGAGCCTACACATCATTTTCCAAGAAATCATCAAAGAAAACTGTCCTGTCAGTCTAGAAGCAGAGGGTTAAAATAGAAAAGAAAGGATTCCACTGATCTCCTCCTGAAAGAAATTCCCCCTGCCAAAAAAAAACTTCCAGGGAGGTAGAGGTAAGATGACAGATTACAGGCAAGTACTCACTTGAGCTCTTTCCCAAACCCTATAAAGACCTTTAAATAATGCCTCCACACAAATTCTATAGTGGCAGGAGCCATAAAGAGATAAAGTAAAAGCATTTTCCACATTCCAAGACATCTTAGAGGGTCAGCATGAAAGATTTACTACATCAAGGTGTAAAAGGGCACAGTCCAGCATATGTCAAGTTAGCATAGTCATGGGTTTTGGTATTCCTTGAATCAGCAGTGACAACTGCTACTTCCAGGGCTCTCATTCTCTACTGGTAAGGGGGTCAAACAAATGGTGAGGAGATTACAGGGGTCTCTTTGCTAACACTGAGACAAGACTCTTGTTGCTTTTCCCATACTCTGGTGGTAGTCATAGGATGAGGAGGAGCATTAGCATACCAGAGCTTGTGACCACAGTGTAGAAGGGACCCTCATAACAGTTACAGGGCAGATAAGAGTGCTTGTGGTCACTCACAGACCAGTGCACAATACTGGAGAGTATTAACCACTTCTTAAATCTTACCACATTGGGAGAATTGAAAATGTATAAGTCCTTAAAAGTCTTTCTAAAAATAGCTGGACAAAACCGCTGAAGTCTGGGATTGTTCACCCTCCATGGAAGGAGAGTCTTTTTTAATGAAAGGTAAAAATCAAGTCATAATCTGTGAAAATGACCAAGCAACAGGAAAAACTCTGCCAATGAAGATTACTATGTGACAAGGAAAATCAAAATAGACACTCAGAAGAAGATAACAAAGTCAAAATTCCTATAGTCAGAATCTCCAAGAAAATTGTGAATTGATCTCAGGCCAAAGAAGAGCTTTTTTAAATCAATTAAGTGAAGTCAAGAAAAAAAATTCAGAAGAGAAATGAGAGTAATGCAAGAAATCATGAAAAAGAGTCAACAATTTTGTAAAATGGCACACCAAAAATACTAAAGAAGACAACACCCTAAAAACAGAATAGGCCAAATGGCAAAAGAGGTACAAAAAAAAGTCAATAAGATGAAGAATGCCTTAAAAAAGTAAAATTGGCCAAATGGAAAAAGAAGCACAAAAATTCACTGAAGAAAAAGCTTCTTTAAAAAGTAGAATTGCAAAATGGAAAAGGAGATACAAAAGTTCACTGAAGAAAATAATTCTTTAAAAAATAGAAAATACATGTTAATGAATTAATGAAAAATCAAGAAACAACCCCCCCAAAAAATTAAAAATTAGAAGACAGTGTGAAATATCTCATTGGAAAAACAACTGACCTGAAAAATAAATCTATGAGACATAATTTAAAAATTATTGGACTTCCTAAAAACCTGATAAAATAATAACCCTGCTATTCTAGAATAAGAGGGTAAAATAGAAATTGAAAGAATCCACTGATCACCTTTTGAAGGATATCCCAAAATGAAAACTCTTTGAAATATTATAAGCAAAGCTGTCAGAAAGACACAAGTGGAGCTATGATCAGGATAACACAATATTCAATAGCTTCTATTGTGAAGGACCAGAGTGCCTGGAATTTGATATTCATGATGGCAAAGTAGCTAGGATTAAAACTAAGACTCACCCACCCCGATAAACAGCATAATCCTTCAAGGAAGAAAATGGACATTCAATAGATGATTTTCAAGAATTCCTGATGAAAAGACTACAGCTGAATAGAAAATTTGATGTTTAAATAAAGAACCAAAGAAAAGCATAAAATGGTAAACAGGTAAGGGACTTAAGGGATTTAATAAAGTTAATATGTTTATATATATAAAGTTAAAATGTTTATATTCCTACATTAGAAAAATATAATTTATAAGGACTTTCTCAATATTAGGGTAATTTAAATGAGACTACATAGACAGAAGGCACAGGTAGGTATGAGTTGAATATGAAAGGATGATATCTAAAACAGCAAAATTAAGAGATGAAAGATGTATGGGAGAAAGGGAAAGGGAGAGGTAGAGTAGGGTAAATTTTCTCACATAAAAGTGTCAGGAAAAAACTTTAACAATGGAGAGGAGAAGGGGAGGGGAGGAAGAGTAAGTGAAGCTTACTATAATTAGAATTGGCTTTAAAAGGGAATAATATGCACTCACTTGGGCATAGAAATCTATCTAACCCTACAGGAAAGGAAGAAGAGAAGGAGGATGTGATAGAAGGGAGGGCAGATTGAGGGAAAGGATGGTCAGAGGCAAAAAAAAAAACTTGTGGAAGGATGGGGTGAAAGGAGAAAAAGAAAAGAACAAAGGTAGAGAAGTAGGATGGAGGAAAATACAGTTAGTAAGAGTAACTATGGAAAAAAACCTGAAGCAAGGAAATTTCTCTGATAAAGGCCTCATTTCTCAAACATACAGAGATTTGAGGCAAATTTATAAAATAAAATTCATTCCCCAATAGATAAATCATCAAAAGATATGCACAGTCTTTAGATGAAGTAATCCAAACTGTCAATAGCCACATGAAGAACACTCTAGGTCACTATTTATTGGAGAAATACACAAGAAATACACAAATACACAACAATATTATTGGTTAATAGGACAGAAAGGAAATTAACAAATGTTGGTAGAGATATGGGAAAAAATAGACATTAATTTCACTATTTGTGAAGTTGTGAACTGATCCAACCATTCTTTAGAGCAGTTTGAAACTAAACCGACTATGAAAACATATATACCCTTTGACTTAGCAATGCCACTTCTAGGTCTATATTCCAAAAGAGATATAAAACATAAAGGCAAAGAACTTATATATACAAAAATATTTATAGCAAGTCTTTTCTGGAGGCAAAGAATTGGAAACTAATACCTGTCCACTGGGGTATGGCTGAACAGATTGTGTTATGTGATTGTGATGGAATATGATTCTACTATCAGAAATGATGAATGCTTTCAGAAAAACCTGGAAAGACATGAACTGTTGTCGCAAAGTGAAATGTACAAAGTAACAGCAATATTTTTAGAAACTCATCTGTGAATGAGTTAGCTATTTTTAACAATACAGTGATCCATGACAATTCTGAAGGACTTATAATGAAAAATGTTATTTGTCACCAGAGTAAGAATTGATGAATTAAATATACTTTTTTACTTTAATTTTCTTGATGTTTTCTAAAAATCTGTTATCTTTCACAACATAACTATTACAAAAATGATTTGCTTCACTACACATATACAACCTATATAGTATTGCTAGCTTTCTTAAATGAGATACTGCGAGGGAACAGAAGAAAGAAGAGAAATTGGGACTCATAGTTTTAAAACGTGAATGTTAAAACTGTTTTTATGTATAACTGCAAAAATAAAATTCTAACTAAATTAAAATATGAATACTGCCAAGAATGTTATAGTCAAATTCCAAAGCTCCCAGGTCAAAAGAGAAAATACTGCAAACAGTAAGAAGGAAGCAATTCAAATATTGTAAAACTGCAGTCAGGATAACACAAGATTTATCAGCTTCTACATTAAAAATCCTAGGTTTTTCAATATCAAGAGCTAGCACAATTGATTGGCCAACAATGGGTCCCAGGCTAACCCCACTTGGGTTGCAAATTTTTCTAGAAACCCTGAGGGTCTTCCCATCTCTTTATGTGACTATGCAAATGAAGTCATTTTTAGCTTCATTTTTTTTGCCTTCCTTAATCAAGGAATGAGGGCAGCTAGTACATAGAGCACTGGCCTTGGAGTCATGAGTACACTAGGAGAAGAGGAATTCAAATCTGACCTTAGAAATTTGCCATTTAGTAGCTACAGGATCCTAGGCAAAAAACTTAACTGTAATTATCTTGTATCTCCAACCATGTCCAGTCATCCTGATTCATATCTGACAACTGGATCCAGATGGTTCCAGAGGGAAAAGTGAGGTTGGTTACTTATCACAGCACCCCCCCCCATTCAAATCCAATTGATATGTTTGTCATTGCATCTTCTCTCTGATGTCATGACAGTGAAGGACAAGCATCAGTCAAGGAATGGAAGTTGCCTCAATTAAGAGCTGATAAAGACCTTAACTTAAAAAGACCCAGGTCTCCTGTTATATGTCTTATCATTATGATTTATATATGGCATTTGTACCTAGATGATTCTGGAGGGGAAGATTTTCTGAAAGCATTCTGCACAGCTTCACCTCACATAAATACAATTTACTTGCTTTTCATGGCAACACCTCCCTGATGTCATGGTCTTCTTCAAGAACAAAGGACTAACAACAACAGCAACAACCTGGTAAAACAGTATAATCCTTCAGGGAGAAAATGGATATTCAATGAAATACAGTATTCTTGATAAAAAGACCTGAGTTGAATAGAAAATTTGATTTTCATATATAACTCTCAAAAGTATAAAAAAACAGAATGGGGATAGTATAAGGAATTTAATAACATTAAACTCTATATTTGTACATTGGGAATGATGTTTGAAACTCATGAACTTTTTCATTATTAGGGCAATTAGAAGACCCAGGTTTAAATGAAATGTGAATGGATTTTATCAAAAAAAAACTTAAGGGATGAGAAAGAGAAATACACTGGGAGAAAGGGAGTGGTATGAAGGAATAAATTATCTCACATAAAAGAGGTCCTAAAGGCATTTTACAGTAGAGGGGGAAAAGAGGAAAGTGAGGAGGGGTGCACATGAACATTAGTTTTTATCAGAATTCTCCCAAAGAGGAAATAACATACACACTAATTTGTTATAGAAAGCCATATTACAATACAGAAAAGTAAAAGGGGAACAAGATAAAAAAATGAGGGGGAGCTGATAGAAGGCAGGTCAACTTGGTTGAAATTAAAAATATAAGTAAAATACTATTGATAATGGATAGGGTAATAGGGTGGGGAAGAGAATAGGACAGATAGAGGGAATATATGATGATGGTAAATGCATAGTGGATAATAATTACTATGAATAAATTACAGTGATTTCATTTATCAAATATAAAGAAAAATAAATCATTTATAGAACTAAGAATCATTCCTTAATTGATTAATGGTCAAAGAATATGAACAGGCAGTTTTCAGAAAAAAGTAATTGAATTTATCTATGTTTCTCTGACAAAAAGCTCTAAATCAATATTATTTAGAGAAATACAACTTAAAATAACTCTGAGATATCACTTCACACTTATCATATGACAAATGCTCATGGTGATGCGTAGTTGTCAACCATTCTGGAGAGCAATTTGGAACTATGCCCAAAGAACCATAAAGCTGTGCAGACCTTTGATCTAGAAATATCCCAAAGTCATAAAACAACAAAAAAAGGAAAAGGACCTGTGTGTAAAAAAAAGTATCTATAACAGCTATTTCAGTGGTGGCAAAAAATGGAAAATTAATGGTATGTCCATCAATTAGGAACTGACTAAGCAATTGTATATGATTGTGATATATTATGATTTAGAGAAATACAACTTAAAATAACTCTGAGGTATCATTTCACACTTATCATATAACAAATGCTTGACGTGATGTATAGTTGTCAACCATTCTGGAGAGCAATTTGGAACTATGCCCAAAGAACCATAAAGCTGTGCAGACCTTTGATCTAGAAATATCCCAAAGTCATAAAACAACAAAAAGAAAAAGGACCCGTGTGTAGAAAAATATCTATAGCAGCTATTTCAGTGGTGGAAAACATGGAAAATTGATGATATGTCCATCAATTAGGAACTGACTAAGCAATTGTATATGATTGTGATATATTATGATTGCGATGGATGCTCTCAGAAGAACCTGAAAAGACTTATATGAACTAATGTAAAGTGATATAAGCAGAACTAGGAAAACTGTATGTATTAACAGCAGTGTACTGTTAATAACTTAGCTCTTCTCAGGAATGCAATGATTCAAGACAATTCTAAAATATTTTTGATGTAAGATACCATTCATCTCCAAAAAACTAATACAGTCTAAATGCAGATCAAAGATATTTTCCTTAGTTTTATTTTTTACATTTGTTTCTTTCACAGCAAAACATACATGGAAATGTGTTTTGCATGATTACATAAAGTTAAAGGGTACTATGGAACATAAAATAGTTTAAAAGAAAGTTTGACAAAAGATCTAATTAAATAGAGTGATCCCAAAGAAAATTAAGGATTAAAATGGACAATCAATTATCTTTATAATATTGTTATTATTGAGGTAATTGTTGTTCTGATTCTGCTTAATTCACTTTATTTTATTTTTTTAGGTTTTGTTTTTTTTTTGCAAGACAAATGGGGTTAAGTGGCTTGCCCAAGGCCACACAGCTAGGTAATTATTAAGTGTCTGAGACCAGATTTGAACCCAGGTACTCCTGGGCCAGTGCTTTATCCACTGTGCCATCTAGCTACCCCTTAATTCACTTTATATAAGTTCCTGAAAATCTTTTCAGATGCTTTTGAAACTACCCCCTTAGATTTTTTACATCACCATTGAATTCCATCATCTTAACTTCTTTTTTACTGTTCCACTCTTCATAGACATTTCCAGTTCTTTCTCACCACAGAAGGATACAGAATGAAGCCTATTTTTTTTCTTTTGGGGGGGTGGGGTAGAGGGCGGGTGGTACAGGCAAGGCTTAAACACAGAATTTGTTTTACATGACCATACATATTTGCAATGATTTTTGTTTTTCTTACCTTCTCAATTGGTGTAGGACAGAATAAAGGAGGAGAACTAAAATAAAATTTAAGAAAAATAAAAAATAAATGAAAATATAGAAATGAATAAAAAAATAGAAAACACATTCAAAAAATTAAAATATAATAATGTAAAGATAATAACAGCAACTATTTTTTACCATCAAATACAGAGAAACAACCTTACCTGTATGCTAATTTCAGAGTAGAAAGGAAAAGTGATCAGATTAGAAGTGTCTCTAACTCTTCAACTCTATTTCCACTTCTCTATATATTTCTAAATCTGTATCATTTATATTAATATCTAGCTATATATCAGTCTATACATAGAGATATACAAGTTGAAGAAGACACATTTCCTGATGATTCTTATAATTGAAAGAATAGTTAATAACATTTTGTAATAAGTCTCAGATCTTATTAATAGGGGAAAATGGTGGTTGAAAGAAATAACCACTCTTGAAAAATCTAGTTACAACTAAAGAACTGCTTAGACCATGGATTGTTTGTTTTTTCTGACAACAACCCCAGAGCTTGACACAGTCCTCTCCTAACAGGTTTAACAGATGTTGTTGGAATTTGAATACCTTAAACAGAATTGAGTCAGTGCATACAACTTTCCTTGCTCAGTTAGGGATGGAGCTCTCTCTGATAGTATTCAACAGGAACTTTACTAAATAAAAAGATAATTTTTAATCATGAGATAGGCCTAATTATGTTATGGTGCCCTAGGTTCTTATATATGTCTTCTTCACCACAGCAACTATATATTTTGAGAGAGAACATGCATGGCTTTGGTACCTTAGCTCCTTCATTGATAGTGTCCTTGATGAATGGTACACACAGAAAGAAAATACTAAAGGTCAGAACAACTGTTCTGTTCCATTGGACAAAAACTTCCTATCTGAATTTTTCCTTTCCTCCTTTTTTCTTCATTAAATTTCACATACAAATTCCTAAAGAACCAATTTCAGAAAGATACAAACACTTGATTATATGACCTTTTATTTAAATAAATGTCTGTGTGGAGGAAATACCAGGTCTCTGTTAGCACAACTTGTCATTTAGTCTGTACTTTCTTCCATGGTGACAATCTTGATTTCTCTTTTGTCATAATCCCCATGCATCTACAACCTAGGGGACCAGTAGATTTAGCATATTCTCCTTCAGAAGTCAAAATCTTTTCACACTAGTTAAAACTCTACAAATTTTTGGACAAAAATCACTAAATAAAGTGAGTTATCTCATATTTGTTTATTGTCTATTTTACAGGATAGAGATTAAATATATTTGGTTTTCCTATTAAGGATTTTATACAAATAAAGGTCTGGATGAGCTATTTGATTAGAGAGTAATTTTAATTTCAAGTTAGTCACTTGAGCAATATGAAATTTGCTATATATTCTTCAAATATAATTTTTTTAGGAGTTCAGCCTGTAAAATGATGTCAAACCCAAATTGCATAGAAGAACTTTACAGAAGCTGTTCTGCTCTGATGTAATGTAAAATTGTACACATATTTCTATTTGATTAATTATTTATTGCCAGTGAAACTTTGTTTTTTTTATTTGGCTTAGACTTTGCTGACAGGAAAACTATGGTAATACTATCAGACAGCTGTATTGATTAATGTTAGAAGGGAAAGAAAGGTTGTCATTTAGAATTTAAATAAAAACTATGAGAAAGATTTTGTAGAAGCCAAATATTGATAACTTTTGCTTGTCCTTGAATTAGGGAGTAGAAATTACACATTTGAAGCTCAATGTTGGTTATATATTCACTAGTTTGAGGAAAGCAGAGAAGTAGAGTGATTATGAATGGAAATAAATTAACATGGGTAGATCTTTCTTTTCCAATACAGACTCCTTTTTTTACTGATTTTGCAGAGGAAGACCTGACATTAAATCTGGTCTCATACACTTATTATTTTTTGTGACCTTAGCAAATCACTAAACTTGTTTCTTCAACTTTAAATTGAGGGTAATAGCATCTATTTTTGCAGGATTGTTGTGAGGATTAAATGAGATAGTATTTGTAAAAAGTTCCTATCACAGGGTCTGAAGGATAATGGACTATCCACCTATCCATCCATCCATCCATCCATCCATCCATCCATCCTTATATATGTATCCATCCATATATATGTATGTATGTATATTCCACTTCCTTTCCATTCTTTCTGCTTATAGACTGAATATTATTATAGAATAAGAATAATATGAAAAAATTGCATGTTGGACATAGCTGTATTTTCTATTGCACTCTGAAATGTAGAAAATGGCTATAAATTTTATAGTTACATGATATAATTTAAAATGTTTATATGTCTACCTAAGAAACATAAATAATAATTAAAGATGAACTGATCAGTTAAGAAGGGAGTTTTTCTTAGGTTACTCAAGAACATCTGTTCCTGATAGAGACTTTGGGCTGCCAAGCTAAAAGTTAAGAAGTACATGGAGGACACCCAGAGGTCACACATTTATTAGTCTAATTAAAGAAATTTCTTTGGACTTTTAGGGACAATATTACCTTCTGAAACTAATGCTAAATTTTGAAGTTTACTTATGTGGCAAGTACAAAGGTTCAAGAGACATGGTTTCTGGATAATTTAGTCATTTTGTTGATAAGGCTCAAGTTATTAATAAAAGGATGGTCATTTAGCAATCTCTCTTAGACCAAAGACAGTCATGTCAGTGGACCCACAGTTTATATACCCTTCCTTTAAGGGACTAATGTCACTCATCATGATGTCATCCTTGGATAGAGAAAATATGTCTGCACCAGACCATTCCCACCCTTGGGCTATCTAGACAAAAGCATCTATCTCCACCCAAGCTTGAGTAGAACACAGTCCCTTCCCCACCTTAGATTAAATTCCTTGTAAAATTGGGTGAGGTCTGACCAAAATGAAAAGAATTAATTCAATCCCATCAACTGGTTCATTGGTTCTTGAACTTCTTATCAAACCAAAAATGCCATCATTATATTAAAGATGAATTACAGAATGTCCCACTATGGCTGATCAGGCCAATACAAGATTAGAATGTTCTACCACAGGTTGGGTACATGCAAATGCCTGTGGTAGTTACTCTAAACTTATGTATCTCATATTTCCTTTGAGCTGCTTCAATTCTGCCTTGCTCATAGAGTGTAACACCTTCTCATGCAACACCATGCTGGGCAATTCTGTGCCAGTGTTTCCAATGTTACACAAATCAGTTCCAAAGTTCTTAATATCGTTGTCCCCATATTATTTCTTCTGACTCCCCTGTGAGTACCTATCCTGTGTGAGTTCTCTACAAAAAGTCTTTTTGACAAGTCTATGCATGGCATTTGAACAACATGGCCAGCCCATAGGAGTTGCACTCTCTGTAGTGAGATTTGAATGCTTGGCAGTTTAGCTGGGGAAAGGACCTTCATGTCAGGTATCTTCTCCTGACCAGTGATAATCAGAATCTTCAAAAAAACAATTTAAATGGTGCTGGTAAATCCAGGTTTCACAGGCATACAGCAATGAGATAAGCATAATGTCTCTGTAGAATTTCAGTTTGGTGGTCAGTCTAATTCCTCTTCTCTCCCAACCTTTGGAGCCTTCCAAATTCTGAGCTAGCTCTGGCATTGCAATGTATTGTCAAGGTAATATTCTTCAAGAGAAAACTTTATATGAGGGCTTTGGGAGAGGGGAGAGTTCTGAATCCCCTCCCCAATATTGGTTATTAAAAGCATTTCTCACATTCCACCATTTGATTCTATTGAAAGATTTTGCTAAGGAATTAATAACAGAATACTTTTCATTTAAAAAAGTAGACAAATACAAAAATAAATTAATTCAAAAGTTGCCAGATTAAATTCAGTTGTAACATAAGGTTCTGGGATGGGATACATAAATACATATGGTAATCTTTTAAATATCAATTAAATTATATATAATAAAACATTATCAACTTCTAGCCATGTTTAATTGAATAGTCTCTATCAAAAGTGGATGTTTCTTAAGGTATTTATATAATAGATCACAAGTTATTCTCCTTCTAAGATAACTAATTGTACTGATATTCTTGTCCTTAAAACAGAACCAAGACAGTTAAATCATCATATCATCTCCTAGATCTTAGGGGTTACATATCCTAGATATCAAAAACCATATTTATATCCTGGTTTCACATGTCTTAGCATCATTTGCCTAATTATCCTCATACCATTGTGAGAAACCAAAAAATCTTAACATACACAGGTGGGATATTTTCAAAAGGAAAGGTCACATTGGGGAAAATTGAATCAGGAGAATCATATTTTAGCTCATTCCAAAAGTCATTCTCCCAATCTTTTCCCATAAGACTTCCTACTGCAGTTCATGCATGAAAAATCCCATAGGGTTGCTGGCATGATGGTTAATTGGCTCAATAGTATTACTTGATAATCATACCTGGATTCAGACTACGAGTAATATCAACTAACAGTCCCAAAAGATCTTAAATAATAAGTTCCAATCATCAGAGCTTCAAAAGTAGCTTCAGCTTTTAAAGATTACATATTCTAGATAACTAGCATTGACTGTATTCTCACACTGGTAACAGTAAAAGACTCCTCACAAAAATTAAATCTTGATATAAATAGTACCCATACCAAATAGATACCTTTTCATCCTTAAGTTAAATGCTACACAAATTATTTTGCTTTAAATTGCTTAAGATAGAACAAAAGACTTGCAATGAGATGTGTAAATATAATAATTCCAAATTGTATAGAGAGAACAGGTTAAATAGAGCATTGTCTATAGTAAAACATGCTTAGTATTTGATCATGTTCAAATGGAATTAAATAAACTACTGCTCTCAGAATCCTTTTATACAATGGAAACATCTATATGGTAACTCTTAAATTTTTTGCATGCATTTCTCCACAAGTTATAATCCAAGATTAAATAACAAACATATGTAAAATCATATTTTCCATTAAGGTAGGATAAGATAACTCATATGTTGCTATTCTTCACTAGTATAACTGACTGTATTTATATACTATTCTTTAAAACATAAACAAAAAGATGCTTATGAGCAACATCACAATTTAATAGATCCATATCTTTGTCTCACAAGTTTCTTTAATTTTGTTTACTTATACTTCTGAAATAATCAGATACTTAAAGGAATTGCATGTAAGTACAAGCACTAAATTTAACTTTTGCTTAAGCTGTGGAATAACTATTATTCAGATCAAAACAGCAAGCTCTTTCATACTAACTACTTATTACAATAATTCAGATGCTTTAGTATTAATCTAAATAGTAACAGATCCAGGATTGCAATAACAAAATTCTGCTGTAGTCTACTGTGATAAGATAGATTTGTTATGAGTGTTATAAACAAGGACATGGTTACAACAATTTTTAAAACTGGACCTCAAGGCATTGGCAACTACATAAATATGAAACTAAGTGGACAGGTTTCTTATATGGGAAAACAAATTAAGAAGATTTACCAGGCAACTAAGTGGAACAGTAGATTTAAGCACCAGCCTTGGAGTTAGGAGGACCAAATTTGGACTCAGACACTTTATAATTGCCTGTCTGACCTTGGGTAAGTCACTTAACCTCATTGCTTTGCAAAAACAAAATACCTTTCCTATCTTATTCTCAGAGAAAGATATTCACTTCTTGGTCTGAGATGTTCTCACCTGCAAGTTAAAATGCTAACTTCATATTTTTAACTCAGAAATCCTTTCTCTAATTATTCTTCTCAGACTAACTCCTGAGAGATTCTCAGACTGTTTCAATTCCCTTAGGTTAACAAGCTAATCTTGGGAATCCTTACACAAACATAGACGAAGAAACAAGTAAAACAGAGTCATAATTACTCAAAAATCAAAAGATGAGATTAAAAATATTTTCTTTCCTTGCTTTAATATTTATCTCACTTAGTTATTCATTTTACCTGACAGTAAGCATTCAATTGCTACACCTTTGCCTAAAAATGCTAAGAGTAGGGCTTCTATCAAAACCCTCTTGGTTAGTATTAATTTAAAAATAATTATGTTCTTTTTATTTAATGAATTCTTTTCAAACATATAGCTTAATTTTTATATAATCATAAAAACTTGAAAGCAAGGATTATAGTTTTAGAGATACTCTCAGAGTATTGGCCCAGATTTCCCTTAATGGAAACTCCATTTCTGCCAAAAAAAATAAATCAGGATGTATTGCTAGTGGGGGGGGGATTGGTTTCTTAAGCTGAATATCACTTTATCCAAAATTTTCCAGGTGTAATTTTACTGTGTGCACAGGCTTTCTCCCTCTCATTCCCATATGGTTTACTTCAGGGGATCTTTTTCAAGGAGACACATCTACTTGTATCAGGTAATTCCTGAAATATTGTAGCTCTGGTATAAAAACAGTATGGATAAAATCAGAACATCTAGGTGGATAAAAAACTGAATCCCAAAACTCAGTTTCGTGAGGTTTGACCTCAGACCCTTATTAACTGTGAGACTCCATACAAGTTGCTTGACCTTGTTTGCCTTGTTTCCTCCGCTGTAAAAATGAGTTGGAGATGGAAATGGCAAACCACTTCAGTATCTTTGCCAAAAAAATAAATCACAAATGAAATCACAAAGAGTTGCACATGACTAAAGAATAACATTCTTACATTTTCTGATTTTCAATTAACTTGCTAAGTACTATATATTCTACCTCCATTAGGAAAGAGGGTTACCTAGAAAATTCTTAGAGATCCTATATCTGCCACCACTGAAGTTTATTCCAGCTAGAGCTTTCAGGATTCTGTGGCAAAGGTCTGTATGAGAGTTGCATGAGTGAAAAGAAGATACGTTTAGTAGACCACAGAAAAAAAATCATACCTATGGTAACTTTTAACTTCCTTAAGGAAAGACTAAACATAAGAGTATCTATGATTTTCCAAGTATCTAGTACAGCATATATCACCAAGCTATCAAATCACCAATCTAGATGTCTTTTTATCTGTTAACCTGAAAACCCATTATTAGTCACTCTAAGCAGTTAGGTGGTACAATGGATAGAAAACTGAGTCTGAAATCAGAAGACTCATTTTCCTGAGTTTAAATCTGGTCTCAGTCACTAGTTATGTGACCCTGTCAAGTCACTGTTTGCCTCAGTTTTACAACTGTAAAATGAGTTGGAGAGGGAAATGACAAAAACACTCCAGGATCTTTACCAAGAAAATTCCAAATGAAGTCACAGAGTTGGACGTGACTAAATGACTAGTAAAAACTAAGTAGTTGATGAATGCCTTTTGTTTAGAATTATGCAGTTGGAATAGTCATATAATTTGACTATTACTTGGCAATTGGCTTGGAAAAAAATCAGTTTATACCCCAGTTCTAAAGCAGGTCAATGCCAAGGAACATTCAAATTACCAACCAATTATTCTCATTTCACACACCAGCAAGGTTATGTTTAAGGTTCTGCAAGCTAGGCTTCATAATTTGTAAACCAAGAATTACTAAAAGAGAAGGATGTTTTTTCAAAAAGGCAGATGATGTAGAGACCAAATTGCTAATGTTCACTGGATTTTGGAACTCCAGAAAAACATCTACTTTTCCTTCAATAACTAAATTAAAGCCTTTGAATGTGTGGATGGGAGTACCAGATCATCTTATTTGTCTCCTGAGGAACCTGTATGTAGGCTAAGAAACTACAGTTAGGACCTAACATGACTTAGAAGTTTACAGTGTTCATTATGTGAAATGCCAGGTTGGATGAATCAAAAGCTGAGATTAAGGTACGAAGAACATTGGTATTAACAATATCTGCTTTACAGACAATCCACCTCTGTTGGCAGAGAGTGAAAAGGGAGTAAGAAACCTCATGATATAAGTGAAAGAAGAGACTATAAAAGCTGACTGGAAGCTTAACATAACAAACTAAGATCCTAGCAGCTGGTCTCATCACTTCTTGGTAACAGAGAGAGAAGAAATGGAAGCAGTATTACATTTTATATTCCTAGGCGCCAAGATCACTGAAGTCAAGAGACTATCTATAGCCATGAAATTAAAAGATGCTTGTTCCTTGGACAGAAAATCATGGCAAATCTAGACAGTATACTAAAAAAAGCAGAGAAATCACATTGCTGATAAAGGGTGTATAACCAAAGCTTTGGTTTTTCCAGTAGCAATATATATAGCTAGGAGAGCTGTCCTATTTTAAAAAACTGAGTACTACAAAATCAACACTTTTGAATTGTGGTGCTAGGGCAGGTTTTTGCAACTCTTGTCAGCAGGGAGAATAAATCAGTTACAACTTAAAGAAATTAATTCAGGTTATTCATTGAAATGTCAAATACTGAAGTTGAAACTTAAATAGTTTGACCTCATAATGAGAAGATAGGACACAATGGAAAAGACCCTCATGTTGGACAAGATTGAAGAAAAAGGGGGGGAGAGACAGGAGAGGAGTATAATAGAAACAGCAGACATGAACTTGGAAAGACTATGAGATATAGTGGGGGAGAAAAGGGCCTGGTGTACATAGGATCATGAAGAGTCAGACATCATTTAGACACTGAACAACAAAAAATGTGGGGAACTTGACCTCAAATTGAACAGGGGCAGAAGTATTCTTGTAATGATCTAAAGTATCTTTTTGAAAACAAAGCCCCATTAATAACAAAACAAAACATCAGTGTACTTCCAATGATATACAGATGTGTAGTGTAATACTACAATCCTCAAAGAACTAAAAAATGAGGGTCACCAAAAGGACAATGGAAAGACATGTGGTGAATATGAACAGACCACACATATTACAAATAAGGAATAACACAGAAGAAATAATGTATGTAAACAACTGAATCTCACAACTATAAGACTATTTGTTATACTTGTTGATTTCTTAATATATTAAACAGGAAGGTGCATGTGTGACCTAACTAAAGAAGTATTGCTATTCATGACTGAAAGTAATCTTAAGTAACAAAAGGACCCACTTGCTAGTAAATGTTATTTTTTTTAAAAACGCTATTGATACTATTTGTTTTTTATACCGCAGTTATATCTTGATTTAATGTACTCACTGAACTGGAATCACCCCATTAACAAAGAAAATAATTTGAGGCAAATTTAGTCTTTTTTTTTATTTTTTAGGTTTTTGCTAGGCAATGGAGTTAAGTGGCTTGCCCAAGGCCGCACAGCTAGGTAATTATTAAGTGTCTGGGGCCAGATTTGAACTCAGGTACTCCTGACTCCAGGGCTGGTGCTCTATCCACTGTGCCACCTAACCACCCCATTAATGTCACCTAGCCACCCCCCAAATTTAGTTTTGAATGAGGAAAGTGCCATATCAAATAGAATGGGGTCTTTCAAAAAATAGTAGATTCTACTCATTGAGAATTTTTTTAAAAAAAATGTCTCAATGTTTGATTACTTTTTAGGTGTGGATTTTACTACATGGACTTTAAAATCCCTTTCTAAATTTCTGGATATTTCCTGGCGAACTCATCAAAATGCATTTTTACTCGTAAGCAAATATTCCATTAGACAAATATTAAGACTCTTCTATGAATACACTTAATAATACCTACCCTAATTATGTCAAAACAAATTTCATTAAATGGAAGAAACTTGCCTCAAAGGAAGAAGTAGTAATTAAATGGAAATTTCCAGGGATAATTCTTTGAAATGTCAGAAACTGGGCTGAGTCGTGAAGGGAGATCAATCAGGCAATGCACACTACTGTGTCCCCAAGAGATGCATAGGGATTGAAAGAAAGAAATAATGAGAGGGAAATGAGGAAAATATTGGGGTTCTTTTCTGGAAGTGAAAGACAGATTTTCATTATGAAAACATTTGAAAATTATTATTTTAGCAATTGTATGTAGCATGGATGAGGAAAGATTGGAGGCAAGGGAAGACCACGTGGAGACACTTAGAATCCCCATGCCAAACCTAATTTAATGAATTTAGTAGTATTAACAAAAAGACTAGTATGGAATTTTTAAAAAGTATGACATAATCATTGATCTTTAGCTTGGAAAAAGTTATAATCTGCTCAAGAATATTAATAGCAAAATATTTTAAAAACCTAGCAGATAGAAACATAATAGTACCTTTAAAACCACATTGAAAAGTGGGGAAAAAAGTGGCATCCATATTTTATAATATCTAAACAGATGCATAGTAATTATCAAACTGAAATGAAGCTACTGGCAAGAATTGAAAGACAAATCACTGGAATGTATAGATTCTTAATTTACATTGTTTACTGTCAACTTTTATTTTCTCAAAATAAAGCATTCACCCTTCTTTCAATTACTAATCTTGGTTAAAAATTGGAATTTCATAGCATTTTTGATCACTTAAATATTTTAATCTTTAGTTATAGCAAAAAGTCTCTCCCTGTTTCCTTTTTTTAAAAAATAGGAATATCATCTAAGAAGTGAAGAAAAATTAAAATTTTACCAAATAAAAGATGGCAAAACCCAGCAACCTCAGTTTTTTCACCAGAAAATCTCTTGCTAAAGAACATAAAACTGATAGAAAGGGTGATGAGGAGGAAGAGGCATTGGAACCAAGGAGTGACTTAGAAGCCGGTAAAAAGCTGTCATTTATTTATGGAAATGTTCCTCCAGAGATGCTGTCAGAACCCTTGGAAGAATTAGATCCATACTACAAGGATAAAAATGTAAGCATTTCTTTAAGCTATAAGGAAAATGTTTCTATTCTATCTTTAATGTATGAAAATGTTTGAATTGAAGTATGATTGTATTTGACAAATATACTGAATAACATTGTAAATATTTAACTTATAACAATCTTCTATTGTTATATTTAATCAAAATCACTTTTGTAATTGAAGTCTTGACTTCTGTGCTTTTAAAGTGTAAAGGATGGTGAAGGTTGCAACTGACCTTTTTAAAAATCTGCTTTGTCTAGTGGTAACTCAAGCTGATGCTTATATCCTGTTTCCTGTGAAATGTGCCTAATTTTAAATTCTGGTTCTTCAACTTATTCCCACAGTTCCCTTGAACACATCATTTAATATCTATGTACCTCATTTTCCTCAAATTCCTCAAATTTAAAAATGAGGCATGTAATTAAAATGACCTCTGATGTGCTTTTTAGACAGAAAATGTGTGATCCTCTAATTATTTATCTGGACAATCTCCAAAGACTTCTTTATATTTTATATTTTATATATGTTGTGATATAGCTTATCACAGATGCTTATCTTGATATAGTAGAGAGTATAGCTGATTGCTAGATTTAAAGTCAAAAAGGTCTGGGTTCAATCTTACTCTGAGACATTGACAACCTTTCTCATTTAAATTATCTGAGATTCTAACTTCTCAGCTGCAAAAATGAGACCTATGTATAACCTATACAGAAAAAACTCTAAACTTATGATCCTATGATCATTCCACATCTGTATGCAGGAAATTTCAACCTACAGAGACAGTCTAATTCAGTTTCTGATAGCTATAATTGTTAGAAAGCTTTTCATAATTCCCAGTCTCTAAGGTGGAAGAGATCTTTAAGATGATCTAGTTGATTTAATCCTGAGGAGTATCCATATATAAGCGAGTTAACCCATTACATTTTGGGGCAGTTTTGATTTCTAGGGACATATTAATTCTATCAAACTTAAGTTCATCTCTAAAATTTACTCTCCTTATTCTTAATTATGCCTTCTGTGGTCAAGCAAAACCAGTCTAGAGCCTATACTAAATGACACAGATCTTTAAATACTTGAACAAATTTATTATTTTATCTTTTCAAGTTTTAATATCCTTAATTCTTTTTTCCAAGACATATATTGCTTTACCTTCAGACTGAGTAACAGATTTTTTTTTGTACTGTCATTTCAGTTATGACCAACTTTTCATGACCTTATATGATATTGTCTTAGGACAGTAATAGATTTGATGTTCTTTAAATAATTTTCTAGTTATAAACTCTTATTAATCTACCTTTGCAAATATTTTTTCAGCTACAAAGTGCAGTATATGCCCATATTTATTTAATTTGATCCAAAACAGCTATTAGAGACAGGTAAGTGGCTTAGTGGATAGAACACTGGGATTGGGTTCAAGCCTTGTCTTAGACACTTACTTGCTCTTTGACTCTGGACAAGTCATTGATTGACTTAATCTGTTGGAGAAGGAAATGGCATAACATTCTAATATCTTTGCCCAGAAAATATTTAGTGGGGTCATGAAATGTTGGTACTGACTGAAAAATGACAACAACAATGATCAATGCAGACTAAAAAATGGATATGTTAAAAATGATTAAATTGTTTTAATTTCATTCTCTATCTTTCCTTCTGCAGACTTTCTTAGTATTGAATGAAAGGAAAACGATCTTCAGATTCAATGCCACTCCAGCATTATACATTTTAACTCCTTGCAATCTGATTAGAAGACTATCTATTAAGGTTCTAGTAAACTTATATCCTTTTCTAGGGGCTCATTGACAAAGTTGCTGCTTTAATAAAATAACAATAATAATGTTAAAGAAATACAACTTTTTCATCATCCAAATGTTGCTTTTTTACATCTAAAAAATCTCCCATTTTAATTCATTATAATTTCCCATTAATTGGGTAGGAAAACACAAAAGGTAGTTAAGAATTGTAATGTATTAGGTACTGGACTTAGTGATAGGATAAAATGGATTCAGTCTTAGACACCATCTATGTGACCCTGGCCAAGTCATCTAACCACTGATTGCTTTAATTAATCATTTATAAAATGGAAATAATAGGACTTATCCCTAGATTTGTTGTGAAGATAAAAAAAAAATATCTGCAAAGTACTTTTCAAATCTCAGAGTGCTAAATAAATGGTAGTAATTATAACTCTCATGATAATCAGGAAGATATACTGATCTGATAAATAGGTATGCTAGTGGTCAACTTGAAAAACAGTATCAATGACTGAAAACTGAGAGAAAATAATTTTTGTATGTGATTTAGTAATTCTTTAAAGTAAGAAGCTATAGACTGCCAGTTTTTGGATAAATGTACTGAGAACATTTATAGGAAATCTGTAGCAAAATTTATCATTTTATTTTCCTTGATTCTCGCTTACTCTATTCAACATGTTTATTATGGGCACTTTTATTATCAATTGCTTATTCTTGACAATGCGTACATCTCCAACCTGGGCAAAGACTCTAAAGTAAGTTGGCAAAATATAATTTAAAGTTGCATGTTGTAAATGGATCCACAGATTCCTTTCCCTTATATAAATTTGCCAATACTTCTATTTTCTGTGTTTCTATTTTCCTTGTGATCTAGTTGAATTGCTGCATTTTCACTTTCAGAAACATGAAAAAACCTTATTATTTTATATTTCCCAATCATATTCAAAGCAATTTTTAACATTTTTAAAAAAATTCTGAGTTCCACACTATTGTTCTATTAGAAACCAGAAGGGATGGGAATTCAGGGAAGCCTGGAAGTATTTGCATGAACTGATGCTGAGTGAGATGAGCAGAACCAGAAAAACATTGTACACCCTAACAGCAACATGGGGGGTGGGGCGACCAACCTTGATGGACTTGCACATTCCATTTCAGTGCAAAAATCATGGATAATTTGAGGGTATCTGCAATGGAGAATACCATCTGTATCCAGAGAAAAAATCATGGAGTTTGAAGTTTATTAACGTTAATTTAGAAAAAAATGTTTATTATATAATTCTGCTCTTATACTTTATTTTTCTTCTTTAAGGATATGATTTCTCTCTCATCACATTCAACTTAGAACAATGTATACCATGGAAACAATGTAAAGACTAACAGACTGCCTTCTGTGGAGGGGGAACGAAGATTGGGGGAAAATTGTAAAACTCAAAATAAATAAAATCTTAAAAACAAAAAACATAAAACAATTTCTGAGTTCCACATTGCCTCTCTCCTTCCCTTTCTCCCTATAGCTTTCATTGAGAAGACCAGCAATTTGATATAGGCTATACATATAGTCTTGCAAAACAAATTTCCATGTAAGTCATGTTATAGAAGAAAACTATAGTAAACCCAAGGGGAAAAAATCTATATCCATAAACTATCAGTTCTTTCTTTAGGGATGAATAGTATTTTTCATCTTAAATCCTTCAGAGTTCTTGGATCATTGAATTGCTTTCACAGTTTATCTTCTTACAATATTGCTTTTACTGTGTGTGTGTTGTTCTCCTGGTTCTACTCATTTCATTCTGTATCACTTCATGTAAGTATTTCCAGGTATTTTTGACAATATCTTGCTTATCATTTCATACAACAGAATAGTATTCCACCACAATCATATATCACACATTGTTCAACCATTCTCCAATAGATGTACATCCCCTCAACTTCCAATTTTTATCACCAGAAAAGAATTTATATAAACACACACACACACACACACACACACACACACACACACACATATTCTTTCTTTCTTTTGTATGTCTTTTAAGATACAAACCTCATGGAGCCATTGCATATGTAAGATTTTATAGACCTTTGGATATAGCTCCAAATTGTTCTACATAATGTTTGAATCAGTTCACAACTCCACCAACAATGCATTAGTTTCTTAATTTTCCCACATCCCCTCCAATTTTTGTAATTTTCCTTTATTGTTCTATGAGTGAAAGTAATAGGTTTGAGGTAGTACCTCAGTACTGTTTTACTTTGGATTTCTCATCAATAGTGATTTAAAGCACTTTCCCCCCCATGGCTATAGCTAGATCTGATTACTTCATCTGATACTATTTTAATCTATTGATCATTTTTCAATTGGGTACTGGCTCTTATTTTTGTAAATTTTACTCAATTCTTTATATTTATAGTTGAGATATGAATTGCTGTTTGACTCTGAGCAAGTCATTGATTGCCTTAATCTGTTGGAAAAGGAAATGGCAAAGCGTTCTAATATCTTTGCCCAGAAAATATTTGGTGGGGGTCTTCAAATGTTGGTCATGACTGAAAAATGACATATAGTTTAAAAATGAAGAATTTTTTTCAAAAGAAGCTATTTTCAAAAATTGTTAAATGTATTTCCCTCCATCCTATTTCCCAAATTTATTCCTCTCTCTTATTTCACTGTTATTCCTCAAAAGTGTTTTGTTTCAACTCCATCCTCCCAAATATGCTTGCCTTTCTGTAAATCCCCTTCTCTTATTCCTTTCCTCTTCTATTTTCCTATAGGGTTAAATAGATTTCTCTAGCCAATTGACTATGCATGCTATTCCCTCTTTGAACCAATTCTGATGAGAGTTAGATTCAAGCATTTCCCACCAGCTCCCCCAGCTTCCTGTTAAAGCTTTTTCTTATCTCTTTTATGCAAAATAATTTACCCCATTCTCCTTCTCCCTTTCCCTTTTTCCCAGGGCATTACTTTATCTCATCCCCTAATTTTATTTTTTTTAGATTTCTATTCATATTCAACTCACACAAGCCCTCTGTATATATATATATATATATATATATATATATATATATATATATATATGTATATATGTATGTATGTATATTCCTTCTAACTGTGCTAATAATGAGAAAATTCTTGAGTTCCAAGAATCATTTTCCTATGTAGGAATGTAAATAATTTAAGCTTATAATTTTCATTTTTTTAACCTTTTAACAATTCGAGTTTTGTATTTGAAATACAAATTTTCTGTTCAGCTCTAGTCTTTTATTTTTTATCAAAAATGCTTTATATCCACTTTTTTTCCCCTGAAGGATTATACTTAGTTTTGATGGTTGGGTGATTCTTGTTTCTAACCCTAGGTTCTCTACCCTCCAGGATTTCCTATTACAATACCTTGGATCCTTTAATGTAAAAGCTGTTAAATCTTGTGCTTTTCTGACTATGGCACCTTGATACTTGAATTGTTGCTTTCTGGCTGCTTGCAATATTTTCTATTTGAACTGGAAGCTCTGGAATTTGGCTAGACTATTCCTGGGCGTTTTCATCTTGGGGGCGGGGGTGTCCCTTTCTTGACATAGTAAATAGTTCATATCTATTTCTATTTTATTCCCTATTTCCAGAATATCAAGACAGTTTCCTTGATAATCACTTAAATATAAAAGTTCTTTTTTTAGTCATGGTTTCAGGTAGTCAATAATTTTAAAATTATCTGTCTTGGCTCTACTTTCTAGGTCATTTTTTTCCAGTGAGATATTCCCTATTATCTTCTATTTTTTGATTCTTTTGGTTTTACTTCTTGAAGTTTCATAAAGTTATTAGCTTCTTTTTTAATTTTTTTAGGTTTATTTTCAACACAAATGGGGCTAAGCTTGCCCAAGGCCACACAGCTAAGTAATTATTGTGTGTCTGAGACCGGATTTGAACTCAGGTACTCCTCACTCCAGGGTCAGTGTTCTATCCACTGTGCCACCTAGCCACCCCAAGTTATTAGCTTCTACTTGATCAATTCTACTTTTCAAGGAGTTATTTTTCTTCAGTGAATTTTTATATCTTTTTTTCCATTTGACCAATTCTTTTCAAGTCACTCTTCTCCTCATTGGATTTTTTGTATTCTTTTTTTTTTTTTTACCATTTGGATATATTTATCTTTGTTTTTGGACTTATATTCATCTTTAAAATGTTATTTTCTTCAGAACTTTTTGTGCCTCTTTTATTAAGCTATTGACTTTTCCTCCCATGATTTTCTTGTATCAGTTTTATCTCCCTTCCCAATTTTTTCATCATCTTGCTTGAGTTTTAAAATTCTTTTTGAGTTCTTCCATAGCCAGAATTCATATTTTTCTTTGAGACTTTCAATGCAGGAATTTTACTTTGTTGTCTTCTTCTGAGTGTTACTTTTGATCTTCATTGTCACTGTAGAACTTTCTATAGTCAGAATTTTTCTGTTGGCTCATTTTCAGCCTTTTTTCTTGATATTTAATTCTTTTGATAAAATGAGGTTCTTCTTCTGGGGTTGGGAACACATTGTCCCTAACTTTCCAGGATTTTGTACAACTGTTTTCCCAGATACTTCTATGGACCTACAAATTTTTGGTACAAGGTGGTAAGGTCAAAAGAGGAGATGTATTTAGTATCTCCTGGCCTGTGTTCTGGTCTGTGAGAGTACAAAAGCACTCTTTTATGCCCAAGAACTATGATGAAGGTCCCTGCTTCACTGAAGCTAAGAGACTCTGCTATGATAGTACTCCTCCTCATGCTGGACCTGCCACCCAGATTCAACTATGGATAAAGTAATAGAGTCCTGCTCCCAGTGCCAATAAAGAGACCATTTTAATCTCATTCTGACCAGTTTTTGACACCTACCCTTATTTTCTGTAGGTTTAGAATTCTACAGGAAACAGCTGCCACTGCTGATTCAATGATTCCCAAGGTCGACTTTTGCATTGCTCATGTTGGGCTGTGTTGTGAATGCCTACACTGGTCTGTGCTACATTCTCATCCATTGTGACAAACATTTTTTGTTGACCTTCAAATTTGTCTTTGGTTAGATTATTTCACATTCTTTTGGAAGTTCTTCTATTCCAGAATTTGTTTAAGAGCATTATTTAAAGGTATTTTGAAGGGTTTGAGAGAGAATGCAAGGGAGTCCTTCACCATCTTGACTCTACCCCCCTGAGAGGTAAAATTGGTGCTTTTACAGGAAAATTAGTGACTTGCCTAGTAAGCTATAATTTCTTCCATATTTTTATGAGAGAGGAACTCCTTACCCATATTCCTAATTCTGTTCACATTAATGACTGGGGTGCTACCTAGCGATGTTTTGAGCAACTTTACCAGTATTTTATTCTATCAACAGTGTAATTTGTTATGCGTGCATCTTTCCCTTCATTTGCCTTTTTTTAAATTTTGATTTTTGTTCTTTCCCAAGGAACATAAAATGCCCTAAGCATTGCCTTTCCTTTTATATATTATTTCAATTATTGCTATGGTAGTAATGGAGAAGATGCTAATACCAAAATACAATTACTTTAAAATTCTGCCTTTGATCTTTCTAAGACACTCATTTATTATAGAGTATTGCACTAGCTTTCACAAATTTATTTCACGATTGTAGATATGTCATTCTTCCAACTAACATACTTGTGGATACTTGATTTTAGGTTACCTTTTATTGGACTATACACCTTTGAAATACTTGTAAAAATCTTGGCAAGAGGCTTTGTCATTGGACCTTTCACATTCCTAAATGATCCCTGGAGTTGGTTTGATATCCCTATTCTTATAATGGCGTAAGTAAGATTCATTTTAAATAAACAATATGATAAAAAAAAAAGAAAAGCATTTGAAGGTTTGGGATTTTTCTTCAAGAATTACATGAACCTTAATGTTCAAACCCTAATTTTCCATTTGATTCATTTAACAAACTTCAAATGATATATTTATTGTCAACTTTAGTCCTCAGACTCTGGATAAGATATTTCTATAATACATAGAAGATTTAGGGTTTTTTTTACATTTTTAAAGCTAGGGAAATTAATATGTGATCTGTGAATTGTCCAAGTTGACTTGAGAAAATGGGATAAGAATCCAGGAAGCAATTAGCACTGAGCTCCTAATTCTCAACCTACTGGTCCTTTTTTTAGTTCACCTTTCTTAAGCATTAACAAATATTCTAGAATTTCATAATTTAAGTATATTTATACTGGACTTAATTCATTTAAACCAACTGTTTTGTATTGTTTTGAAAAATGCATGCTTTCCATTTTTGTTTGTCAAAGCTTTTCATTTTAGCTGTGATGAAGATATAGTAATTTTTTTTATCTTGCCAACTAATATAATAATGGGCTTTATTTTATTTATATTTCATCTATTCATAAGAAAAATTGCAGTGTGTATATAGGGCATTCATTTTACTGTGATGGATAGAACAGTGGACTTGGTCTCAGGAGACCTAAGCTTAAATCCTGAAACAAATACTTACTAGATGATAGTCCTGGCCAAGTCATATATCTTCTGCCAGGATTTGTTTCCTAATATATAAAATGTGTTTTATTATAGTACTCAGTTTATAGGATTGTTTTAAGGATTGCATGATAACAAGTGAGTAAGCAACATGCATTTAAATACCTATTTTATACTAATCAATATAATAATACATGTAGTTATAAACATTAATATACTATACACTGGTAGCTTTTCTTTTACAAACACCATACTTATATAGGAAACTAAAACTATATTTACTGTCACCCACCACCATTACCCCTCCCTTCAATAACATAATATGGATAACTGTAAGGTCATTGTATTTTGAGCTTGAAGGAATCTGAGAGATTGTGTAGCCCCAGCCTCTCACTTTTCAGATGAGGAAATTGAGCCTCAGGGAGGTGAAATTACTTACTGAAAGTCATTCAAGTAGCAAGTTGAAGAGCCCATAGTCTAACAACATATCTCTTTCACTGCACAGTACTACCTCTTGAAGCTGGCATATTGATTTTTTTTAGAATTTTTCAAAGTTGTTTTTTATTTATTTCCCTTTTTTTTGGTAGGACAAATAGTCTTAAGTGACTTGCTCAGTCACACAGCTAGTATCAAGTGTCTGAGGCTGCATTTGGACAAGGACCTAAGGCCAAATTTGGACTCAGGTCCTTTTAACTCTAGAACTAGGGATCTATTCACTGTGCTAACTAGCTACCTCTTTTAAATTCTTCAGAGTACCTGATGGTTTTCCATTATATCCTTAGGTAAAATATAGTAAAAAATTGGATATATGAGAATTATTATGTAGTATTAGCAACAATAATAATGCATTCACATAGTGCTCCACGTTATAAAGGAAATCATTTGATCATCACCCAATAGTTTCTGTGTTGTAACCATTTTATAGATTGAATAAACACACCTAGCGAAACTGAATGAATTTGGTCAATGTCCTAAAGTTAGAACCAAGTCTGGAATTCTTTTTTTTTAATTTATAAATGTTATTTTACTTTATTTTTCTAATTACATGCAAAGATAGTTTTCAACATTCACCTTTTCTAACATTTTAAGTTCCATGTTTTCTCTATCTCCCTTCCATCCCTAGACAGTTCCTAGAAAAGTGAGTAATCATATATATATATATATATATATATATATATATATATATATATATATATATATATATAAGTTGAGAAAGAAGTATCAAAACTAAATGGAAAAAAGCATGAAAAAAGAAAAAAACACAATACCAGTTTTGAACCGTGAAATAATCTTATTTAGTCTGCATTCAGACTCCAGTTTTTATTTTATTTATTTATTTTTTTGTGGATTGCATTTTCCATCACAAGTCTTTTAGAATTGTCATTGATCATTGTATTGCTTAGAGGACCCAGGGCCATCATAATTGATCATCATACAATGTAAATGCTAATGTGTACAATGTTTTCCTGCTTCTGCTGATTTCACTCAGCATCAGATCAAGCAAATTTTTCCCACCTTTTCTGAAGTACTCGTGATTTTTTATGAATAATAGCATTCTATCACATTCATTTTCACCACAATTTGTTCACCCATTCCCCAATTGATAGGCATTCCAATTCTTTGCCATTACAAAAAGAGCTGCTATAAATATCTGTTTTACATGTGGATCTTCCCACTCCTTTTTTTATGATCTCCTTGGGATACAGACTTAGTAGTGGTATTGCTTGGTTCAAAGGAATGCATGATTTTATTGACTTTTGAGTACACTTTAAATTGCTCTTCAGAAGGTTTAGATAAGTTCACAACTCTACCAATAGTGCTTTAGTGTCCCACTTTTCCTGCAACACCTCCAACATCAGATATGTTCCTTTTTAGTCATTTTCCTTCTTTGTCATTTTAACCAATCTCATAGGAGGTACCTCAGAATTGTTTTAATTTGCATTTTTCTAATCAATAATGATTTATAGATTTTGTATATGACTATAATTTTAATTTCTTCATCTGAAAACTACCTATTTATAACTTTTGACATTATATCAATTGTAGTATGACTGGTCATACTCCAATTTGACTCAGTTCCTTATATATTTTAGAATTGAGTCTTTTATCAGAAACACTAGCTGAAAAAATTGTTTCCCAGTTTTCTGCATTCCTTCTAATCTTGGTTGCATTGGTTTTATTTCTGTAAAAGCTTTTAAATTTAATTTGATCAAAATTATCCATTTTGCACTTTAAAACATTCTCGAACTCTATAAACTCCTCCCCTCTCTATAGTTCTGACAGACAAAATATTCCTTGTTTTCCTAGTTGACATATGATATAACCCTTTATGTCTTAATTATGTAGCAAATTTGGCCTTATCTTGGTATAGGGTTTGGGATATTATCCTATGTCTAGTTTCTGCCATACTATTATATGATTTTCCCAGCAGGTTTTGTCAAACAGTGAATTTTTATCCCAGAAGCTAGAATCTTTGGATTCATCAAACAGTAGATTACCATAGTCATTTACTAGTTTCTTTTGTACCTAATATATCTCACTGATAAACCTCTCTATTTCTTAGCTAGTACCAGATAGTTTTGATGACTATTACATTATAATATAGTTTTAGATCTGGTAAGGCTATACAGCCATTTTTTTATATATTTTTCATTAATTCCCTTGATATTCTTGACCCTTTGTTCTTCCAGTTGAATTGTTGCTATTTTTTTATATAAAAATTATTTCTTGTTAATCTTATTGGGATGGCACTAATGAGTAATTTGTTTTGGATAAAATTGTCATATTTATTATATTAACTCAACCTACCCATTAGCAATGAACATTTTGACAGTTGTTTAGATGTGACTTGGTTTGTATGAAAGTGTTTTGTAATTATGCTCATATAGTTTCTGACCTTGTTTTGGTAGGTAGACTCCCAAGTATTTTATGTTTTCTGCAGGTACTTTACTTTTTTATTTTATGTTATTATTAGTATTTTTTGTTTTTTACAAAGCTTGACTTGCCCAAGGTCACACAACTAGTTCATTAAGTAGCTGGGGCCTACTTTGAACTCAGATCCTCCTGACTCTAGGGCCATTGCTCTATTCACTGTACCACATAGCTGCCCCAGGTATCTACCTGTATCTTGTTAAAAGCTTTTTTTCAGCATCTATTGAGATGATCCTCTGAATTCTGTTATTTTGTTATTGATAAGATTAATTATGTTGATTGATTTCCTAATATTGAACCATCCCTGCTACCTGATCATAGAGGCCTACCATAGGGATAAATTTCTGTTTTCTCTTTGCTACATTTTTATTTTCAAATCAATATTCATTAGGGAAATTGTTCTATAATTTTCTTTCTCTGTTTTGACTCATCCTTATTTAGGGGTCAGTATCATATTGGTGTCATAGAAAGAAATGAGCAAAACTGCTATTTTTTCAGACAGGGTATATAGGAATGGCATTAATTGTTCTTTAAATGTTTGGTAGAATTCACTTTTGAATCCATCTGAATCCATTTTTCTTAGGAAATTCATTGTTGGTCTGCTCAATTTCTTTTTTCTGAAATTATGTTAATTATTTTATTTCTTTTTCAGTTAATCTGGCTAATTTATATTTTTGTAGGTATTTATAAGTATCACTTTTTATTTATATTTATTTATTCATATTTATTTTAGTTAAATTTATTTATAAGTATCAGATTTATTTCCATGTAGCTCAGCAAAATAGCTCTAAATTATTACTTTAATTTCCTCCTCATTGGTGGTAAATTCACTTTTTCATTTTTGATACTGCTAATTTGGTTTCTTTTTTGTAAAAACAAATTAACCTAAGGTTTATCTACTTTAAAGGGTTTTATCCATAAAAATCAACTTTTAGTTTTATTTATTAGTTCAATTGTTTCTTAATTTAAATTTTATTAATCTTTAATTTTCAGTATTTTTTATTTGTATTTAATTGGTAATTTTTCATTTGTTCTTTTCCTAGCTTTTGTAGTTGCATGCCTAATTTATTGCTCTCTTCTTTCTCTCTGTTATTCACGTAAGTATTTAGAGATATAAAATTTCCCCTAAAGCCTGCTTTGGCTGCATCCCACAAATTTTAGGGTGTCTCATTATCCTCACTGTCTTGGATGAAATTATTGATTTTGTGATTTGTTTTTTGACCCATTTCAATTAATATTAAGTCAATCTTTGCATGAAGCTTTATAATGTAACTCCAAATCCAAAGTTACTTCTCTTTTGCATTATGCTCTAACAGCAAGAACCTAGCAATTGGGGGGAGGGAGGGTAAGAGATGGGCAAATTCTGTAAAAAATGACAATTATTTTGAAATATTTCAAGGGTTGACCTGTTGAAGAGGGATAGGATTTATGGGATTTTTTATTCTTGACTTCAGAGGGTGGAAGGAGGAACAGTAGATGAAAATTTAGAAAGACCTCTAAAAGTAATGAGTCTCCCCTCACTAATTGTTTCCAAAGGTTAGTTCTCATATAAGTGGTTTTTAATTCATTTCTTGGTCTAACTGGACACAGAGATCCCTTCCAAATAAATGTGGGATTCTGTCTATTTCCTTTCTGTTAAAATTAGATTTTATTCTAGTATATTTAAAACAAAATGCCTGAAGATAAAAGTCTGCTAACTTTAAAACGTCATTAAAAGCCTGTTAAATAATGCTACAAGGTGCTTTTGAAGATGTCTAAATTTTGTACAACTCTAATTTAATTCTACAGGTATCTTTGCCTCTTTGTAAATCTGATCAATGATTCAGCTCTTGGAATTTTCTCTTTATTAAGAATTGTGAAAGCTATTTCTCTAACTATAGGTAAGAAATGATTGGCATGAACTATTTGCATCTTTATTTCCCTCACTGTATGTGTTCAGAATGGAGGAAAAGATGGTATTTTAGTGTGCCATCTTTCTTACTGCAAGTAAGAGTTCTATCAATTGACACACTGTATTAAATGTCAGGAAATTTTAGTTGTTCAATTGTTTCTAACTTTTTTTGACCCCCATTTGGGATTTTCTTGACAAAGATAATTGGAATTTTTGCCATTTCCTTTTCCAGTTAATTATATAGGTGAGGAAATTGAGTCAAACAGTGGGCCAGGATCACACCTAGTAAGAATCTCACACTAGATTTGAACTCACAAGAATGAGTCTTTCTGTCTCCAGATTGGGCAATCCACCCTATGCCCCTCAACTGCCTTGTTAGAATCAGAGAGTGATGAATTTAGATATATAGATACTATTTGGTGTTCAAAATTTGACAGATGAAGAACTGATGCTCACAAAAGCCAAATGATAGGCCAGGTCTTGAAAGGATTCTAATTCAGGTCTTCCTAACTCCTAAGTTCAGTGCTCTGTCTTCTTGTGACATTTTGGGTACTTCAATTTATAGCTATTCCTTTGAGATTTGAGCCATAATGTTCAATATTTTTATTGTACATTCAGAATAGATACCAGTTTTATAAGGAATAACGAGATTAAACATTAGTAGATTGTTAGAGTAAAAGAGCTGAATAACGAAGCATAATAAAATGACAGAGTTTTTATTTGAAATGAAGGTCTTGAATTCAAACCTAAGGCCAGTTATTTGTAATTTCTGTGTAGCTTAGGTGACATTTAATGTACCTTCCAGCTCTGAAATTGAAACCTCTGAAATTTTTTTAGTGACTTTGATTTTTGGGTGTAGGGTATGAGAAAAATAGATGATGAGGGGTTCATTTTTATCACGATCCTTATTATTTGATAGCTGTTTGTGCAAAAAGTATGAATTGTAGTTTGACATATTTTAAATGGGAAATTATTCTTTACATATTTAAAATTGACTTTCTAATCACAATCAACCTAAAAAACTTCAAAGTATGAATTTTTAATTTTATATATAAGGTATTTGATTTAAAATATAGAGACGTATTCTACTGATTCAAAATAATAATGAATAGTGTTGATTAGTGAAAAATGGGACATTTCAATCTACTAGAAAAGTTGAATTCTTAATAGTATTTTTTATCACCAATGTGAGGAAAAATTGTCTGAAGGAGCACAGAAGTGGTTTGTAATATGATTAGCATAATGGAAAGAATACTACACATGGACTCAGGAAGATCTGGGTTCAGATTCTATTTCTGACCCTTACTAGTTGTGCGGTCATCATTATCAGAGAGTCATTATATACTCCCTGAGGCTTGTTCTCCTTACCTGTAAAGAAGATCCCTGAAATACATCATTGTTGAAAGGCTGAAAGAAAATAAAGTATGTGAAGTAATCTTTCAAAATTTTAAAATCTTGATTTTTTTGTGAATACCAGTAAATCTTAATTGAAAACATTTTTCAGGAATTACAACTTTGCATTTTCTTTTTACTCCCCCAATATCCCATTAATAGATGATCTATTTTTATTCATTAACCAGTTAAATGAATGATTCCTCTTTATATGAGGAATTCTTGACTATCAGCTCATTAATTTGAACATTTAAGCTAGTTTTTAAGGAAGCAGTTTGCCACCAGGAAACATGGACTAGTAATACGAACAATAAACAGGTTAATTTAAACAATGAGCTGAAACTTTCACTGAGAGCTAAACAGTGTTTTCATGGTTTTATATTGATTTAAAACATTGACATCTTTTCTAAAAGATAAGAAATTGTATGATGGATACACTCTGATGTTTTATTTCATCCAAGCATTGCTACTTTGTCTCTCCTAAATTTAGGTGCAAGATCTGTTGTAGGCACACTGACTCGATCACTGAAGATATTTTCTCAGACAGTGATACTGATTATGTTTTGCTTGAGTGTCTTTGCTGTCATGGGGATGCAACTATTTATGGGCAAATTGAGGCAGAAATGTCTGCGATGGCCTCGAGGAGAGGGAAATATCACTGAAATACCATGGGACAATGAAAGTAAGTGTTACTACTCTGAAACATGTAGATTTCAAGCAAATGTGTTAATGAAAGATATCAGAGAAAACATAATGAATCAAATGAATTAACTAAAGTAAGTAGGAATCTATATTAGTCTTGTATTATTATTTTTTTAATTAGCCATCTCTTTTCCCTTCCAAGTTGAAAAGATCTCAGTTCTCTCTGTAGGTATTCAAATTAAGAAAAATGAACAAGGGAATTAACCTGCAAAATTTGTCAAAATGTCTTTTAATGATTCCTGAGAAAGACTTAAATTGAGTCCTTATGTAGAGACCTTTTTGAAAGGAAAACAATGAATTTATCTTTAAAAAGCTAAACTTGCTAAGACATCATGATATTATAGGAAAAGAGACTTCAAGTCAGGAGATTCAGACTGAGTCCAAGTCCAAGTTTCTATCACTATAACTATTACATTTAACTCCTTTGAGGTACTTTTTCCTTATCTGGAAAATAGAGATGTTTAATTATGTGATCTACCTCACAAGATTTGCCTTTTTTTTAGAAATCACTTTGTAAATTTAAAAAATTAATATATATTTACCAATATTCTGTAAAGAACATTCATCCAATCCACTAAGAAATTAACTTATTTTATTCCTGTACATTTACAAGGATTTATATATTTGTATTCTTTTATGCAAAGTGAGTCTTTCAAGTGCAATTCTGCCAGAAGTATTCCTTCTTATGAAATCATCATAACTGTATATTTTAAAGCTCAATAAAAAATGTTGAAAATATTTTTCTCAGCAATCAAATTTCTATTGGTTTCAAAAAGATTATATATATATATACACTCATGCATAAAATAGGGGATACTTTTTAGTTCATGGTAAGAAAAGCTCTTTTTCTCTTATATTAAAAAAATTCTTAGCTGTAATCTCTTAGGTAATGTTCTCCAAAAATTTGATTTCTCATCCCTACAAGTAAAAGTTTTTGAGCACCATCCAACATGCACATATTTACTTATAAATTATATAATTATATGATTGTACTGTTATATACATTAAATATATATATAATTATAAGATTTGCAATATTTTTAACAACCACATAAACTTTCTTCTTGATCAGCAATATGAATGAGTATATTGGGGCAGATAGGTGGCATAGTGGATAAAGAACCAGTCTCAGAGTCAGGAGTACCTGGGTTCAAATCCGGTCTCAGACACTTAATAATTACCTAGCTTTAATACCCTCTTAATTGAAAAACTGTACTTCAAAATACATAGATCCAAAAGGGTAGAAAGACCTTTTCTGTCTATGCTTACTAAATCAAGTTAATCCTTTTCCACTTTACCAACAGCTCCATTTAGTTTTTGTTGACATTCAGTAAGTAAATTTCGATTTTCCCTAAAGTTAATAAGCTACTAATTTGAACCAGTCAGGAAAAGTTGAACTTTATTATTTTTAACAAATGCATTCGCAAGCCACTGAAAGTCTTAAATTTGAAGATTTTTGAAAAGGTTAGAAAAATTCCATTGTCATGGAAATTTTTAAGAGTGCATATTTGAGACTTTTAAAAAATTGACTAAAGCCATAAATGATTGGTTTTAAATATCTAACTAGTTGCCATAGCTTCACACCTTTATTAACTGATATTTCAAGCCATAATATAAAGTTTGAGTGGGTAAAGTGATTACAATAGTGAATATTAATTCATGTCTTAAGTATTCTTGATAAATTCAACATTATTTTCCAAATTTTTGTAAAATCTAATTAAAGAGTTATATTTCAAATCTTAATGTGTTTTAAGAGTTTATATTAGGAGGACTATTTCTGTCCCTATCTTTTTTTTTTGAACTTTTTTCATGCTGTTAATATTACTTATGATCCTTGAATTCTTAGTAAAAGTATCCCCAATTCCATTTAATCAGGCCTATATAAATGGAAATATGTCAGAATATAAGGAAAGCAATAAAGATAGGATATCCTTATTTTTTTAATTTTGAATTGTTTTTCCAAACACAAGCCACAATAGCTTTAGTTTTTTTCCAAATGTGTATTTTTAAGTTACAAAATTTTCTTTCATTCTCCGTTCTCATCCCCCCTCCAATCAGCAGCAGTCAGGTTAGCATTGAACATACATATTTGTGATAAACTTGTTTACAGATTAGTCATTTTCAGTATGAGGAATTAAGATTAAGAGAAAGGGATACTTAAGAGATATTTTTTATAAAGTGTTTATCAAATTCCAAGGGTTTTTGTTTTATTTTATTTATTTTGATTTTTGTTTTCTTCCTCTGGATGGGGTTAGCATTATCCATGATTGGTCTAATACAGTTGTCCTACCTTTCTGAACTGCTGAGAGAAGAGCTTCCATCAAGGTTGATCATCTCATAATTTGTCATTAATGTGTTCATTGTTCTCTTGGTTCTGTTCCTTTCACTCAGCATCAGATTCTGTAACTCATCCCATGCTTAATATTCCCTAGTATTCATGTACCATAATTTAAGTCATTCCCCAATTGATGGACATCCCCTCAATTTCTAGAATATTTTGGAACATGTGGGACTTTTCCCATTTTTTGTGATTTCTTCTAGATAAAGACCTATAACTGGAATTGCTGAATCAAAGGGAATAAACAGTTTTATTGAGCATACTTCCAGAAAGGTTGGAACTTGCATTAATGTCCAAATCCTCCCACAACCTCTCCAACATTGATCATTTTCCCTTTTTCTCATTTTAGCTAATCTGAGAGTGTGAAGTAATACCTCAGAATTGTTTTAACTTGCATTTCTCTAATCAATAATGGAGAATTGGAGAATTTTTTCATATAGTTGAATATAGCTTTAATTTCATTTGAAAATTTTCTATTCATATTCTTTGAACATTTATCAATTGGAGAATGACTTGTAACCTTATAAATTTGATGCAATCTTATTATTTTAGAAATGAGACCTATATCAGAACTTCAAGTTGTGAAGATTGTTTCCCAACTTACTACTTCCCTTCTGATTTTGACTGCATTATGATTCTATTGTACAAATTTAATATAGTCAAAAATCATTCATTTTGCAGATTATAATGTACTTTATTACTTGTTTGGTCATAAATTTGTCCCCTTTCCATAGATCTGATAGAGTATTTTTTGTTCTATCATTTATCTATGGTATTACCCTCAATGTCTAAATCCTGTACACAAATTAACCTTATTTTGATAAAGGGTGTGAGATGTAGGTCTTTGCCTAGTTTTTGTCATATTATTGTCCAATTTTTTCCAACAATTTTTTGTCAAATAGTGTCTTATCCCAGAAGCTAATGTCTTTGTGTTTTTCAAATAGTAGATTACAGTAGGCATTTACTACTTATTCTTTTGAATCTATTCTAATCCACTGAGATTACTCTATTTCTTAACCACTCCCAGACAGTTTGATGAATACTGTTTTATAGTATAATTTTAGATTTGGTAGAGCTAGACTACCTTCCTTTAGTTTGTTTTTCTTCAGTACCCTTTCTATTTTTGATCTTTTCTTGCTCCAGATGAATTTTGATACTATTTTTTTCAAGCTCAGTAAAATAGTCATTTTGTATGATTGGTATGGCATTGAATAAGTAATTTAATTTGGGCAGAATTGTCATTTTTATTATCTTATCTCAACGTAATCATGAACAATTGAAATTTTCCCAATTATTCAGGTCTGACTTTATTTGGGTGAGAAGTACTTTATAATTGTGTTCATGCAGTTTCTGGGTTTGTCTTAGGAAGTGTATTCCCAAGTATTGAATGTTATCCATACATGGAATTTAAATGGAATTTCTCTCTTGCTTTTGGTCTTTGTTGTTCATATATAGAAATGTTGATTATTTATGTGGGTTCATTTTATCTCCTGCTACTTTGATGAATTTGTTAATTATTTCAAATAGGATTTTTTTTAAGATAGTTTTGTCAGGTTCTCTAAGTATGATATCATATCATCTTCAAAAAATGAAAGCTTTGCTTCCTCAATACCAATTCTGATTCCTTCAATTTCTTTTTCTTCTCTTATTTCTAAAGCTAACATTTCTAATACTATATTGAATAATAAAGGTGATAGTGGGGATTGTTGTTTCACTGCTGATTTTACTACAAATGCTCCAAGTTTGTTCCCACTACATATAATATTTGTTGATGGTTTAAAGAAAGATACTTTTTATTACTTCAAGGAAAACTCCATTTATTCCTAAAGTTTCTAATGTTTTACTAGTAATGAATATTGTATTTTATCAAAGGCTTTTTCAGCATCTACTGAGATAATCCTATGATTTCTGTTGATTTGCTATTGATATGTTCAATTATGTTGAGTGTTTTTCTAAGATTCTAACATCCCTGCCTACCTGCTATAAATTCTACTTGATCATGGTGTAATATCCTAGTAATAACCATGCTGTAGTCTCCTTGCTTAAATTTTATTTAAGATTTTTGCATCAATATTCATTAAGGAGATTGGTGTACAATTTTCTTTGTTTATTTTGGTTCTTCCTAGTTGAGATATCAGGACCATGTTGGTGTCATAAAAGGAGTTTGGCAGAACTGTCATTTTTAAAAATGATTTATGTAGAATAGGAATTATTTGTTTTTTATATTTCATAGAATTCACTTGTAAATTCATCTGGACATGGAGACTTTTTCTTAGGAAGTTTATTGATGGTTTCTTCAATTTTTTTCCGAAATTGGGTAATTTAAGTATTTTATTTTCCTCTTCTATTAATCTGTGCAGTTTGTATTTTTCTAAATATTTATCCATTTCACTCAGGTATTCCAATTTATTGGCTTACAGTTCAGCAAAGTAGCTCCACATTATCTCTTTAATTTCCTCCTCATTGGTAGTCAATTCTCTCTTTTCAAAAAATTATAATACTGGTAATTTGCTTATCTTCTTTTTTAAAACAGATTAACCAAAGGTTCATCTATTTTATTTTTTTATAAAAGTGACTTTTAATTTTATTTATTAGATCAATGGTTTTCTTTCAGTTTTATTAATCTCTGTGATTTTCAGAATTTCTAATTTGGTATTTAATTTGAGATCTTTAATTTGTTCTTTTTTCTAACTTTTTTAGTTGCATGCGAAATTCATTGATCTCTTCTTTATTTTATTCATGTATGCCTTTAGAGACATAAAATTTCCCCTCCAAACTTCCTTGGCTGCATGCTATAAATTTTGGTATAATATCTCATTATCATTTTCTTGGATATAACTATTATTTCTATTATTTACTGTTTGATCTATCCATTATTTAAAATTAAGTTATTTAGTTTCCAATTAGTTTTTGGTTTATCTTTCCATGACCCTTTATTACATGTAATTTATATTCTATCATGATTTCAAAAGTGTGCATTCATTATTTCTGACTTTCTGCATTTGATTATAAGGGTTTTATGGCAAGGTAGGTAGTCATTTTTGGTAGAAGTGCCATGTACTTCCAAGTAATGGGGAAGAATGTGCTTTTCCTTCCCCATTAAATTTTCATCCAGAGTTCAATCACATCTAAGTTTTCTATGATTTTGTTCACCTTCTTAACCTCATTTATTTTGTGGTTAGATTTATCTAATTTTGATAGAGTGAGGTTGAGGTCCCCCATTATCAAACAATCAAGCAAGCAATCTGTAATGACACTTGGAACTTATCAAGAAATCATCTAACCAAACTGTGATTGATGGGCCTGATTGATAGTACCTGAGTAAAGATGTATACAGATTTATAATTTTAGAGGGAAAGAAGGGAGAATGTGAATGCTGAGTAAATTTTATTCAATAGATTTGGCTGACAGGGAATATGATATTTTCCCACCTGGGTTTAAAAAATCTAGCCTACTCCACAGGAAAGGAGGAGATGGGGGAAGTATTTCATTGTTTTTTTTTTTCATAAAAGTGACTTTTAATTTTTTTTATTAGATCAATGGTTTTCTTTCAGTTTTATTCATCTGTCCCTTGATTTTCAGAATTTCTAATTTGGTATTTAATTTGAGATCTTTTGTTCTTTTTTCTAACTTTCTTAGTTGAGTGCCAGATTCATTGATCTCTATTTTATTCATGTGGGCCTTTAGAGATATACAGTTTCCCCTCCAAACTTCCTTGGCTGCATCCCATTATCAGACTTTTGCTGTCTATGTCTCCTTGTAATTCACTCAGCTTTTACTCTAGGAATTTAGATTCCAGGCCACTAATGCATACACACTTAGTAATGATATAAGCTCATTATTGATGGTGCCTTTTAAGAAGATGTAGTTTCCTTCCTTATCCCTTTTAATGAGTTTGATTTTTGCTTTCACTTTATCTGAGACCAGGATTGCTACCCCTGATTGTTTTACTTCAGCTGAAGAATAATATATTTTGCTCCATCCTTTTACCTTTACCCTGAATGTATCTCTCTCTGCTTCAAATATGTTCCTTGTAAACAACATTGTAGGATTCTCTTTTTTAATTCTTCTACTATCTGCTTCTGTGTCATGGGACAGTTCATACCATTCAAAATTATAGTTAAGATTACTAATTCTGTATTTCCTACCATGTTATCTTTCTCCATTTATATTTTTCTCCTTCCTTTCCATTTATTTCTCCTCACCCGTATTTTGTTCCCTTTCCCCTTTAATTATTTTAAATTTTAACTTTCAATTTATTTTCACTTAAATCTTTGCCTTCCCTTTTATCAGTTCCTTCTTCACTTATCTTTTACTGCCCCCATCTCCTCCTTTCCTGTGGAGTAGGTCAGATTTTTTAAACCCAGGTGGGAATATATCTTATTCCCTGTTAGCCAAATCTATTGAATAGAATTTACTCAGAATTCACCTTCTCCTTTCTTTCCCTCTAAAATTATAAATCTGTGTACATCTTTACTCAGATGCTATTAATCAGGCCCATCAATCACAGTTTGATTAGTTGATTTCTTGATAAGTTTGATTAGTTGATTTCTTGATAAGTTCCAAGTATCATTACAGATTGATTGCTTGATTGTTAGATAAGCAGTATTGTCTCAAAGTCACTAAGTAGCCTCCCCTCTTCTGTCACATTTGAAGTACACTTTTCTACAATCTTGAATTGCATCAAATTGTAATTATTTTTTACCCTTCCCCTTTTTCAAGAACCCTCCAAGTACACACAATCCTATGAACCAAAGTGTCATCCAAAGCCAAATCATTTCATGTAGTATTTACTCCCCTCCCCTAAGCCTATTTTCTCCCATACTTTACTCCTTACTTCCCCACCCAGGGTACTTAAGCCCTTGTTAAATAAAGTAAGTCTTAAGTCTAACCTTGATTGAATTAACTGTAAGAACCTTGAAGGGCTCTAATTCCTGGAAGTCTCAGAAGTTCTCACTTGAGAACTTTATTAATGATTGTAATTTATGGGAAACACTGATTCAGGATCACCAAGTTTATGATACCCTTCTCAGAGAAATTGCTAAGCTTTGTCAGAAATGAATTGGGTCAAGGGATACAGAGATACTTAAGTTTAGAATTAACACCCCTAATATTTTTCAGGGCTTTTTGTCTCAGACATAATGATGTCATCTTGGACTTCTTCACTGGGGAAATAAGACCAACTATTCCCATATCCTCTAAGTCCAGTCTCTTCAATTATATTTGACTCTTTAATTATCCTAATATCTTTGGAGTTAGACATGTTATATCTTCCCTTTGGGGGTTTTATACAATTGGATGGGCTTGACTAATATTTGTTTTGTTTTGTTTTTCCCTTCCCTTTTCAATTTGTCTTTTTATGAATCTCTTGAGTTGGGTATTTGGTGATTGAATTCTCTGTTAAGTTCTGGTCTTTATTTCAGGGAATCCTGGAAGTCCTCAATTTCAAAGAACAGCCATCTTTTCTGCTGACAGTATATGCTGAATTTTGCAGGATAATAAATTCTTCTTGTGATCCCAGGTCCTTTGCTCTTTAATATATGGTATTCCAGGTTCTCTGGTTCTTCAGTGTTGAGGCTGGGCCTATTTAAGTCTGATTGTGTTTCTTTTGTATTTAAGTGTTTCCTTTTTGCTGCTTGTAGTATTTTCTCCTTTATTTGAGATTTCTAGAATTTGGCTAAAAACCTTTGGAGTTTTTGTCCTTGGAGTCTCTTTCTAGAAGAATTCTATATATTCTTTCAATAGTTATATTGTCTTCTTCTTCTAGCAGATTTGTACAGTTTTCCCTGATAATTTCCTGCATGATGGTTTCTAGGTTCTTTTTTTTTTGTTCTAGGCTTTCTAGTAGTTCAATGTTTCGTAGATTATCTTTCCTGAATCTATTTTCCAGGTCATTTGTTTTTCTTTAAAGATGCTTTGCATTTTCCTCATTTTTCCCAACCTTTCTATTTTATTTTATGGAATCTTGTAGTCTCATAGAATCATTGGTTTCTATTTGTCCAATTCTAATTTTTAAGGGTTTTATTTTCTTCAATTGCCTTTTGTGTTTCCTTTTTAAAGGTATTGAATTCTCTGGTCAATTTTTCATAATTTTCCTCCAAGATTCTCATTTCTTCTTTTCATTTTTCTTCTTCCTCTCTTCTTTAGTTTTTAAATTCTTTTTTAAGCTCTTCTATGAGCTCTTGCATTTGAGTCCAATTCATAGACTCTTTTGAGATTTCCCCTGTGAATTATTTTTTACTGATTTCTTCTTCCTACATGGCATTGCTATTATATTTTATCTACAACATAGTTTTCTATAGTGAGTGCTCTTTTAACTTTTTTGCTCATCTTTGCTTTAACTCTGCTCCCGAAGTATAAGGGATATAGAACCAAGCTTTTTCTCCTAGGGCTGGAGTTTGATTCTTGGCTTGTCATTGGCCAAGATGTTGCCTATGTAGTCCTGGGCCTTGCCTTTGCAGAGGTCTATTTTCTCCTTTGTGTCCAGGTTCTGACTTAGCAGTGGCTTGTTGCAAATCCAATCCAGACTTTTGCCCCAGTATTCCCAGAATTCTCATTTTATTTGAGATGGTCACCTCCCCTGTTGGCTTACTATTTAGCTCTTGGGGACCTCGGCTATTATTCAACTTTCAGACCTTGGCTTGCACTGTGACTTAAAACCTTCCACTGGCTTTCCTGCCGTCCTGCTTCTTTGCTTTACTTCCCCCTTTCCCCCCAAAGAGACAGCCCTTGGCTAATGATCCTCTACTATGTCTATCACTGAAAATTTCTTTGGATCTTCTCTTTTACTTGGTGGTATCTGTATCTTGCATGTCAGTGCAGAGTCCTCATTTATCTTTGATGGGGAAAAGCTCCAGGAGTATGTTAACTTCATGCCATCATCTTGACTCTGCCCTGGAACAGGGCATCCTTAATGACATCTTTAATGGCCTGTGCATCATCATATATAGCACAAATTGATAAATATTAATTTCTTCTGTATTTTTAAGATGGAAAAATATAAATACATTTATAATATTATTGTTATTATAATCCAATGTCTTATATGCCCTATTTATGAAATTGTCTCCTTAGGTTACTATGCCTTTTTTTTCCATCTCTCATGGCCGTCTTCAAATATTGTATTTTTGGAAAAATTTTAATGACTATCTCTTGTTTGTATAGCCTGACATATCCTATTGTATCCTCCCCTGTTCCCCAAAACTGAACAAAGACTAACAAAGGGAAAAAGAAATCAAAAAAGTAACAAAATTTGAAGACTGTTATTCAATGTTGTATTACATAAGCATAGTTTGCCATATACTCAGAATTGGTGAGGGTCAAGCTACATTTTCATTTATCTTCATTGGAGCTAAATTTATTCACTTAAGTTTTGAAACATTCAAGTGTGATTACTTTATTTTTATTGCCCTTTCCATTTACTGTTGTTTTGTATTTTGTTTTTATTGTGCAGAAAATCAGAGATGGATCCAGAGGAAAATGAATGATACATATTTACCAAGTCCCCTTAGATGTCATTTATACCCTAAGTGAAATGTGGAAAAACCTGTCTTTTTTTCCTGAATTTTGCTGCATCTATTAGTTCCAACATTGTCCCAGTTACTCACACATGAAATGAATCATCTAAGTTTTCTATTTGTCTATTGAAATGTAACTAGTAGCTTTGACATCTTATTAATCTTACTTTTTAATATATCGTGAATACATCTCCACTGCCTACCCTCACACCAATTCAGTATTTCATTATCTTTCATTTCAATTGGAATACCTTCAATATACCCTGTCAAAATTCCTAATGCATCATGCTGATCATGACACTCTGAAATCTTTTATGTTTCCTGAATTTCTGTCAAACATTAATACTGAAAATGATAGTGATATGAAGATAGAAAAGAATAAATCTTTTCTTGGTAATACATGAAATCTATACCAAAATTGGCCATGTATAAGGGCACCAAAACCTCAAAATCAAATGCAGAAAAACAGAAATAATAAATACACACTACTCAGTTCATTATACAATAAAAATTACATGTAATAAAGCGTCACGGAAAGATAAATCAAAAACTAATTGGAAACTAATCAACTTAATCTTAAATAATAGGTGGATCAAACAGCAAATAATAGAAATAATCAGTAATTATATCCATAGAAATAATACTAAGGTATCATACCAAAATTTATGGAATATTGTCTAGGAAGTTTTGAGGGAAAACTATATCTTCAAATGTGTATGTGAATAAAATAGAGAAAGAGAGAAAGAAAAGAAAGTAGAGATCACAGAACTGGAATGCAACTGAAAAAGCTAGGAAAAAAGAAGAAATTCAAAATATCAAATTAAATACCAAATTAGAAATTCTTAAAATCAAGGGAGAGATTAATAAAATTGAAAGCAAGAAAACCATTGATCTCATAAATAAAACTAAGAGGTGGTTTTATGAAAAAAGGCAATGAAATAAACAAAACTTTGATTAATCTCATTTAAAAAAAGAAAGAAGATAACCAAATTACTAGTATTTGAAAGCAAAAAAGGATGAACTCACTACCAATATGGAGGAAATTAAAGAGATAAATTGAAACCACTTTGTCAAACTATATGCCAATAAACTTGATAAACTGATTGAAATAGATGAATATTTATAAAAATACAAATGACTCAGATTTACAGAAGAGAAACTAAAATACTTAAATAACCCCACTTAAGAAAAAGAAATTAAAGAAACCATCAATAAACTTTCTAAGAAAAAGTCTCCAGTCCAGATGAATTTACAAGTGAATTCTACCAAACATTTTTTTTTGCTAGGCAAAGAGGTTAAGTGGCTTGCCCAAGGCCACACAGCTAGGTAATTATTAAGTGTCTGAGACTGGATTTGAACCCAGGTACTCCTGAATCCAGGGCTAGTGCTCTATCCACTGCACCATCTAGCCACCCCTGAATTCTACCAAACATTTAAGGAGCAATTAATTCTAAATATACTATTGTAAAAAAATAGAAGAAGGAGTTCTGCCAAATTCCTTTAATGACACCGACATGGTGCTGATAACCTAAACCAGGAAGAGCGAAACCAGACAAAGAAAATTATAAACCAAACTCCATAATGAATATTGATGCAAAAATCTTAATAAAATTTTAGCAATGAGACTACAGCATGGTTATTACTAGGATAATACACCATGATCAAGTAGGATTCATACCAGGTAGGCAGGAATGTTTCAATATTAGAAAAACTTTCAACATAATTGAACATATCAATAGCAAAGCCAACAGAAATCATATGATTATCTCAATAGATGCTAAACAAGTCTTTGATATAATACAGTATCCATTTCTATTAAAACACTGGAAAGTTTAGGAATAAATTAATTAAATTTTCCTTAAAATAATGAATAGTGTTTATCTAAAACCATCAACAAATATTATATGTAACTGGAATAAACTCAGAGTATTTCCAATAAAATCAAGGGGGGGAATAAGGATGCCCATTATTACTTTTATTATTCAATATCATATTAGAAATGCTAGATTTAGTAATAAGAGAAGGAAAAGAAATTGAAGGAATCAGAATTGGCAATGAGGAAACAAACCTTTCACTCTTTACAGATGATATGATGCTATACTTAGAGGACCTGAGAATATCACCTAAAAAACAATTAACTATTGAAACAATTAACAAATTCAGAAAAAAACAGCAGAATATAAAATCAACCCACATAAATCATCAGCATTTGTTTATATGAACAACAAAATCCAAGATGAAGAGATAGAAAGAGAAATCCCATTTAAAGTAACTATAGATAATATTAAATAATTTGGGAATCTGTATCCCAGGACAAACTCAGAAACTGTATGAACACAATTATAAAGCACTTTTCACCCAAGTAAAGTCAGATCTAAATTTTTGGAAAAATATCAGTTGCTCATGGTTAGGTCAGACTATTATAGTAAAAATAACAATTCTACCCAAATTAAATTACTTATTCAGTGCCATACCAATCAAACTACCAAATAACTATTTTACCAAGCTGGAAAAAAAGGGGGGTACAAAATTCATCTGGAGCAACAAAAGTTCAAGAATAGCAAGGGAACTGAGGAAAAGAAAAATGTAGAGGAAGGTGACCTTGTTCTACCAGATCTAAAATTATACCATAAAGAGACAGTCATCAAAATGGCCTGGTACTGGTTAAGGAAATATAGTAATAGATCATTAGATTAGCATAGGTTCAAAAGAAACTGCAGTAAACTACAAAAATATACTGTTTGACAAACCCAAAGATATCAGATTCTGTGATAAGAACTCACTGTTTGACAAAAATTATTGGAAAACTGGAAAATAGTATGGAAAAAATTAGGCATAGACGCACATCTCACCCTATTCCAAAATAAGGTCAAAATGGGTACAGGATTTAAACATAAAGGATGGCACCATAGATAAATTAATAAATCAAGAAAGAGTCTATCAGTTCTATGGAAAAGAGACAGATTTATGACCAAAATAGAACTATAAACTATAAACTGCAAAATGATTGATTTTGACTATAAAATTGAAAAGTTCTTGCACTAATAAAAATCAATGCTGCCAAATTTAGAATGAAAGCAGTAAACTAGGAAATAATCTTCACAACTAGGAGTTCTGATAAAGGTATCATTTCTAGAATATATATATATATATATATATATATATATATATATATATATATATATATGAGAGAGAGAATTGCATCAAATTTATAAGGTTATAAGCCAATCAAAGGATATGGACAGTTTTCAAATAAAGAAATTCAAGCTATATATAAGAAAAGTCTTCCAAATCATTATTGATTAGAGGAATGCAAATTAAAACAATGAGGTATCACCTCAACCTATCAGATTGGGAAATGGATGCATTACTGGTGGAGATGTGAATAGATTCAACTATTCTGGAGAGCAATATAGAACTATTCCCAAAGAGCAATAAAAATATTCATTTCCTTTGATTTAGCAATTCCAATCCCAGGCCTATATCCAAAAAGGGAAAAGTCCTACATGTTCCAAATTATTCATGGTAGCTTTTTTTTTGTAGTGGCAAAGAACTGGAAATTGAGGGGCCGTCCATCAATTGGGGAATGGCTAAACTAGTTATGGTACATAAATACTATGAAATATTATTGATCTATAAGAAACTATAAATGGTGGGACTCTTAGAGAAGCTTGGAATGAGTTACAGGTTCTGATGCTGAGCAAAGGGAGGAGAACCAAGAGAACAATGTATAAATTAACAACAACATTGTGAGATGAACAATCTTGATGGAAGCAATGCCTCTCAGCAGTTCAGAAAGCTAGACCAATTGTATTGGATTGGCTATAAACAATGTTATCCCCATCCAGAGGAACGAAAACAAAAAAACCTTTCAGAATCTGATAAACAATTTATAAAATTAATCATGTATCTCTTTCCCTTAATGCTAATTCCTCATACCTAAAATGACTAATCTGTTAAAATGTTTATGAAAAATTTGTATGTATAATGTTAATCTGACAATTAGCTTCTGATGGGAGGGGGATGGGAAGGAAGAGTGGAAGGAAATTTTGTAACTTAAAAATAAAAATTTGCATATGGATAAATGTTGAAAAATAAAAAAAAGTGAAAAAAAGAAAATATAATGATAGTACTGGTTCTGGTAGTAGTAGAGGTTGGTTGTGGTGGTGAGGTTTGGGTAGTGGTATTAGTGGTTGTAGTAGTAGTAGTCACATTAGTAGTAGTAGTAGTAGTAGTAGTAGTAGTAGTAGTAGTAGTAGTAGTAGTAGTAATTTTATTTTAGCACTTTTGTGCTTGCTAAACTCTTTATAAATGCTATCTCATTTTACAATTCTGGAGGATATTTTTGTTGGCTATTGAAGATACTTCATTTTCTGGCCTCAACCTATCTTTCCTACTTTCTCTCATATGACTTCCTTTAATGAATCCTAAGTGACAGTCAAATTGTCCTCAACATTTTCTAAGTAGGCATAACTCTATGCTTTTGCAGATACTATTCTCTTATCTGGAATATCCTTGCATCAGAACAAATAGAGACTACTCAGCCTTGTCCAATGTGGATACAATCATTAACTCTTCTAGCCCTGAGATCTGAACCTCACTGAAACCACTTAGCTCATTTTAGATCAGGTGAACTATGTATGAACTATATATGATGAAGTCATATTTATTTGCTAGGTTTCATTTTCAGCTGAGTAATATCTGAAAGGAAAAGGTTTACTTGGATCCCCCGAATTGGACTCTATTAATATCTCTTAGACCTGTGTATCTCTACCACAAAATAAAATATTAAATACCTCTAAGGATGATGTTAATAGGAGTTTTCTTCTTTCCTTAACTTCCCAGACTGAGATTTGGGTGTCTGTGTTACCCCAATTGGTTGAGAGCAAATGAATGTTGCCCCTGTCTAGATTGATTTATCACAGAAAGTATATATTTGGAACTGTGTTGGGCTAGCTTTTTCAGGACCCATTAAATCACATAAAATTCTACAAGATGGACCATGAAAAGTTAGGCCTTTTGACAAAGATCAGGATTAAAATAAGCAAGCAATATTGCCATAATATCTTTCAACTAATCTATACAAGCATTTCTATATTTATTTGGGTTCTCCAATATAGGAGCATTTCTTTTTTAGTGGTTAAAACATATAGTAAAACATTTACTCATGCAGGCTACAATTTTTCACATTCCTCCAAAATATCTTTCTTCATATACATATTAAAATCCTATCTGTCCCTCCAAGTCTGGCTGAAATTCTCTTTTCTCCCTGGAACTTGTCCTAATAACTGTAACAAGAATTAATTTTTCTCTTCACTGAATTCTCAGAGCACTTTATTCATACCTCTTATGACATTCTTTTCAATATTACAGTTGCTTGTGCAATGTGTCCATATGTGCATGATAAGCTCCTTGTGAGTAGGGACTATGTCCAATTATATGTTTGATTTTTTTTTCATTTACACAAATTAAAATTTATGTTAGGATTTGATATCATAGAAGTAATAGGGGGGGGAATGCTACAGAAGTTCACAGAAGGAAGAAACTATTTTCCCATAGAATTTTGGACTTTATAGTGTTCAGTAAATGGAATCAATTAATGGATTTTAAGAGGAAAACACTTAGAAAATGAAAAATCTGTGAAATAAAAAAAATGAATTTTACATGAGGAATGGAAGCATATTTCTTTTAAATACAATATTATTTTCTGCTCTTTAAAATTTTCTAGTCACTATATACAGATGTTTTCCTAATGTCTTCCCCCTCTCCATTTCTCTTACTCTTACAATATTACCCCTTCAGTTATTGATTGGATCTACTCATTGGCATTTACTCATGTCATGTACTGTATTTGGAGTACAGATTGTTCAGATCCCTTATTGTCTTCAAGGTCTGATTTTTCTCAAATATTTGTTCTATTTAAGACTATTTCTAATGTACTCTGTGTTCTTAATTTTCTTAATACTAAAAAAAGTTGTTTACATATTTTCAACCATCTAGGCAGAATAGTAGATGGTCTGAAGGCAGAAAGATCTGAGTTCAAATCCAGTCTCAGATACCTACTACTTGTGTGACACTGGGCAAGTCAGTTTCTTCATTGGTAAAAAGCAGATAAAATACTATCTTCTTTCCTAGTTTATTGTCAGAATAAAAGGAAATTGTATTTGTATTTTGTAACACTTATGGTATTCTAGAAATGCTATGTTGTTTTTGCTAACAACATAGTTGTTGTTGTAACAACATAGCAAAATATAGACTTTTTAGGAACACAAATTCATTTTAGTTTTTGTATCCTCCATGGATGAATTTTGAAAAGTACAGTTTGGTTTAGAAGTTGAATACATGAAAGAAAGAGCAAGACTTGTGGTTAGATGATGAATATAAAGACCCATTATAGTATATCAGTAGTTTACATATTTTTTTTTAGTCAAAGGACAGTCAGTTTACATATTTTTTTTAGTCAAAGGACAGTGTTTTCTAGAGGAATGGCAACATCATGAGACAATTTGGAAAATTATATGAAAGAGAAATTTAAAGAATAGATTGAATAAATTAGGAAGTTGGTGCAGTAATATGGATGTTATAGCCTGAACTAGGTTGATCATATCTGATGCTAAGAAAGATCAAGGAAGTGAAAATGTTTGGTAGTTGGGCAGTGCATGGATATGTGATATCAGGGAAAGAAAAATAAAAGAGAATTGCAGGGTTATAAATCCTGGTTGACTTGGAAAATAGTGAGATCACTTAAAAAATGCAGGGAAGAGAAGTTTAAGAGAGAACATGTTGATTCAGCTAAGATATTTTGAGTTTGCAGATCTTATAAAAATTTTACAGGGATATGTCTAGTGATCAATTTGAGACAATGTTCTATGCCTTATAATATACTGAAGATTTGGAGTCAATTTTTGTGTATTATACAAACATCAATATTTCCCTCATTAATTTCAACTTTGACATAAATCTACTTACATGCAAAAAGTATTAATGAAAAACATTTTCGTTATTATTGAAAAATCCCTATACTCCGTGGGGATACAAATCAATCAAGAGGCATATATTAAGTAAATACTTTCGACCAGAAAATCAAAATGATCCCTACTCTCAAGGAATTACAACACCTATAGAAGGGTTCATTTTGAAGATGTTATTAATAAGTAATGGTCTAAGAAACACTATGGCAATACAAAAGGAAGGGCCATTCACTGGGGATGGGGTATAAAGATAACATTGCTATGCAAAACACATTTTATGAGGTCATTTTGACTTATAAAACAATCCCTTTTTGATACTGAATGATTAACCATTGCCAATGACCTTTAGGGTGAGAACTTTATTTTCTGGGTTTTCAGAAGTTTCCCCATGAACTTGATCAATGTAATAAACTGTAGTCCCTCTAAACTTTAGCCTTCATTGAGTTGCTGAGGTGTGTTTTATGTGTACGTGTGCATGTGTTGGGGAAATGGCAATTTGGTGTCGTAGTGGATAGAGTACTGGGTCTAGGGTCAGGAAGATTTATACTTGTGAGTTCAAATTCATCCTTAGATATAGCTGTGTGACCCTAGGTAAGTCACTTAATGCTGTCTGCCTCAGTTTGCTTATCTGTAAAATGAGCTGAAGAAGGAAATGGCAAACCATTCCATTATCTTTGCCAAGAAAACCCCAAATGGGGTCATAAAGACTAAGACAAGTGAATAAGAACAAACCAAAATAAGTGTGTATATAGAATATTCATATTTAGATGTGAATATAGTTATATGCATATCATTGTATATATATATACATATATATATATATATATATATATATGAATAAGCATATGTGTGTATTCATATTGTTATATCACCTGTTGGTCATTTTTTTTGGTAATGATTGTCTCAGAGAATTGTTAATCTGGTCCTGAGATGATATAATACTATATTCTTTGCTCAATCTTTCCAGCTTGGTATGACCTATTAGATAAAAACCCTTAAGAATCCAGAATAACCTCCTACAATGATAAAGTAACTGGGAATTTTTTTAGAGACTAAATGTAATTATTTTTATTGAAGTTATTTATTACATATTTTCATATTATCAGACTTGACTTATTTACTCATAAAATCTTAATTAGGGTACCCTGAAAGGTCTTCTTTTGAACCAAATTATTTCTCATATATATCTTACTAATATATAAATTTCACAGTGGAGTTTTGGGACTGGAACAAGTCTGTGATATAACCAATGCAAGTTGTTAAGTAAAACAGCTACAGCTCAAGGAAAGGGCAGGTTCCAATATCAAATAAGTCCTTAGTTTACATTACAGCTGATTTCAGGCCTAGTTTATATGGAGAAAAAAGTTAAGGTAGTCTGGACCAGTTTGTCAAGTACAATGATTAAAGTTCACAAGATCAGAGAGGCAGCACTTCGATTACATACATTTCTGATAAAGGAATTACTCTTCATGTATCTGAGGATACATAGAGCCCCAGACATGGTCTGTGAGTGCTAAAAGGAGCCAGCACTTATAATGTAAAGAATAGTCCCAGTGGAACTAGATAAGTCATACTACCAAAATCTCCTTTTCTGTTTGAATGGGAAATCTGACTTAAATCTCCATAGTATTATTAAAGTTCTATTCTGATCTATATCAAGAGTATCCTCAGCTAGCAGTTATCTAGGAGGATCACATTTCCTCTTGGGTGAAACATTTGCAACAACTTCTTAAAATTAATTTGGCATAATATTAAAGATATGGCATGACTAGGTCAGAGTGCAGATGGATAGTCATGAACATTTATAAGGACTGTACATTGTAATATAATCTCAGATCACATCATCTTTTTTATTAATTCTCAAATTCATTAAAATCCATAGATATTTTCCCTAAAACATTTTATACTTATCTCTATCATCCTGCATAAATTTTCAAATAAATAAGCCAAAAATGTGTTTCAATCTGCATTAATTTTTCTTCAGTTCTTTCTCTGAAGGTAGATTACAATTTTCAACATTTTTCCTTCAGAATTGTTTTGGATCAATGTAATACTCAGAATAGCTAAGTCATTCACAGTTGATCATCAAACAATATTTATATAAAACAATTATTGTACAAAATGCTCTTCGTTCTGTTCATTTCACTTTGTATCAGTTCATGTAAATCTTTCTGGATTTTTCTGAAAGCATCCTGCTTTTTATTTCTTTTAGCACAATAAATTCCTTGTTGTTCAATTGTTCCCCAATTTATGGTCTTCCCCTCAATTTTCAATATTTGTTAAAAGAGTTTCACTAAATATTTTTATATGAATATATGTATGTAAACATGTATGAGTATCACTTACTTTTTTGTTTAATTTATTTGGAATACAGGTCAAAGGGTATGCAGAATTTTATGGTCCTTTTAAGTATAATTCCAAATTGCTCTCCAGTATGATTGAATCAATTCAGTTTCACCAACAGTGCATCAGTGTACCAAATTTTTTACATCCCCTCTAAGTACTTATCATTTTCCCTTTCTGTCTTATTGACCAATATAATGTGTATGAGGTGGTACCACAGATGTGTTTTAATTCACAGTTCTCATGTGATTAACATTTTTCTTATGGCAGTAGATAACGTTTATTTTTTCTTCTGAAAGCTACCTTTTCAAATCATTTGACCATTTATCAATTAGAAAATGATTCAAATTTACTTGCTGTAAACATTTTTTCCTATTGCTTTTGTTGTTATTTTGCTTTTCCACTCATATCTGAGTTTCAGTGACTACCTTTGAGGTTTTCCTTGGCAAAGATACTGGATCAGTTTTCCATTTCCTTCTCTAGTTTATTTTTCAGATAAAGAAACTGAGGAAAATATGATTAAGTAAATTTTCCCAGAGTCACATAACTAGCAACTTTCTGAGGCTGAATTTGAACTCTGGTCTTCTAACTCCATGTCTGGGACTTTTATCTACTACATTACCTGTTTGTTCCTATTCCCACTTTCCTACTTCCTATCCAAACTTTGTTGCATTGGTTTTATTTTACAAAGACTTTTTTATATAATTAGAATGATCCACTTGCCATTTCATAATGTTCTTTACATATTGTTATTAAATTCTTCCTTTATTCATAGATTTGACAGGTAAATTATTCCATCCACTCCTAACTTGCTTATGATATCAAACTTTATATCTAAGTGATGTGCCATTGTCTATACCTAGTTTCTACCAAACTGCTTTCTGGTTATCTCAGCAATTTTTGTCAAATACTGATTTCTTGTCCCAAAATGGATCTTTGAGTTATCAAACACTAGATTAGCATAGTCATTTACAACTGTGCATTATGTATGTAATCTGTTCTACCAATCTACCTCTCTATTTTTCAGCCAGTACAAGAGTATTTTGACAATTACCACCTTGTGATACAGTTTGACATCTGGTCCCCTTAAGCATCATTCTTTCATATTTTTTCAATGATCCATTAATATTCTTGTTCTTTTGTTCTTCCAGAAGAATTTTGTTATTATTCTTCTAGCTCTAATTCAGTAATTTGATTGGTATGGAGCAAAGTAAATTTATTTAGATAAAAGTGTCAATTTTGTTTTATTATCTCAGCCTACCTTTAAATAACTATTATTTCTCCAACTTTTTTGATCTCACTATATTGGAGTGAAGTGTTTTATAATTTTGCTCATATAGTTCCAGGGTTTGTTTTGTCAGGTATTGTAGAAAGTATTTTATATTGTCAACATTTTAAATGAAAATTTTCTTTTATCATTTATTGCTAGACTTTATTGATAAGGACTATCTCTAGTTATTCTGATACATACCTAGCCAATGAACCCAGATGGCTCTGGAGAAGTGGGACTGTTGACTTAGCACAGCATCCCCCCACTCAAATTCAATTAATGTGCTTGTAATGGTATCACCTCCCTGATGTGGTCTTCTTCAATAATGAAGGACAAACATTAAACATTATTTCTGGTAATATATAAAAATATTGATGAATTTAATGGGTTTATATTATTTCCTGCAACTTTAGTGAAAATTTTCATTATCTAGTTTTTTAGTTGATATTCTAGAATTCTCTAAGGATATCATCATATCATCTTCAAAGAATCAGAATTTCATATTCTCATTTCCTTTTCTAATTCCTCCAATTTTTATGATTGATATAACTAGAATTTCTAGTATTACATTGAATAATAGAGGTGATAATTGAAATCCCTGCTTTACTCTCTCTCATCAGAAAAGTTTCTAGATCTTCCCTATCACAGACATTCCTTGATGGTGATTTTAGATAGATAATAATCATTTTAAATAAAGCTCCATTTATTTCATCATTTCCTAGTGGATTTTTTAATATAAAATAGTTTTTTCAAATTTTCCCCAATTATTGTAAAAGCAAGTTTTAACATTTATTTTTTAAACTTTGAATTTTGAATTCTCTCTCTTCTTCCTATCCACTCCCCCTCAATGAGAAAGCAAGTTATTTGATATAGGTTAAAAATATATAGTCATACAAAACATTACCACAACAGTCATCGTGTCAAAGTGAGCTTTATGCTGCCCTTCCAAGAAACATCAAGAAAAACAAAATAAAAGTTAAGTATACTTCAATCTGTATTCAGACACCATTCTAGGGTTATTAATAGGAATGAGATTATGTTTTGTTGAAAAGTGTTTTCTGCATTTATTCAGATAATGTCATATTATTTTTGTTTCTTTTATTATTAATATGATTAATTATGTTGATAGTTTTTCTCATATTGAAACAGCTCAATATTCCTGGTGTAAATTCTACCAGATTATGGCATATGATATTTATGATCTATTGTTGAAACCTACTTATTAGGGTTTTATTGAAATTTCTTATATCAATATTCCTTAAGGAAATTGGTCAACAGCTTTCTTACTCAATTTTTTGCTTTTCCTGATTAAAGAATTAGCACCAACTGAGTGTCATAAAACAATTTAGGCAGGAGTCCTTCTCTGCCTATTTTTCAAAATAATTTGTATATTATTTGAAATATTTTTTTCTTTAAATGATTGGCAAGTTGATCTGTTGCTGGAGATTTTTTTAGGGAGCTCCTTGATGGTTTGTTCAATTTCTTTTTCTAAGATTGGTTTCTTTAAGTATTCTATTTTCCCTTTTGTTAATATAGGCAATTTATATATTTGTTAAGTATTCATCCATTTCACTTTAGATTGTCAGATATATTGGCCTAGAGTTGGACAAAACATCATCTGACAATTGCTTTTATTTCTTTCTTCATGGATGGTAACATCTTTCTTTTAATTTTGGATATTTTATTTGGTTTTCTTCTTTTAAAAAAAATCAAATTGAAGTATATTTTGTTGTTTTTTTCACATAATCAGCTCTATATATTATTTATTAATTTAATGTTTTCTTACTTTCAATTTTATTCATCTCCCCTTTGATTTTCAGGACTTAAAATTTTAAAAAATTGTTTTATTGTTTCTTAGTGTCTCATAGAGTCATTGGATTCCAGTTGCCCAATTCTACTTTTTAAGGTATTATTTTCTTCAGTGAATTTTATCCTTTTTTTTTCTAATATGCTTTCTAAGGTGTTCTCATCAGTGGATTTTTGTCTCTTATCAAGCTGTTAATTCTTTTTAATTTCTTGTATAACTCTCATTCCTTTTCCTATGATAAAAACTTATTTTGTTGTTTGTATCCAATTTACATTTTCTTTGAGTCTTTGATTATACCTGCTTTGACATTGTTTTTTCCTAGGTTTATGTCTTGATATTCTCTCCCACCTTAATAATTTACTATGTTCTAGTTTTGTTTTTTGCTCATTTTCTAACCTATTTCTTAACTTTTATATTAAAATTGGGTTCTGCCGCCAGGTAGAGGAAGCTGTATCCCAAACTTCAGTCCTTTCTTACTGATCTTAAAGTTGCTCTCTCTGGGAGTCTTTGGGTTTTTGGTGCTTACAAGGTGATATATTATACGAAGAGATGTGTTCCTTTACCCAAATTCTAGTATCCACCAATGGTAGCATTCCTCTTGACTCTGGGACTTCGACAAGATCCTGCTCTCATGCTAGTGCTTCCCTTTTATTGGAATTGAGACCAAAGTTCCTACTCTCCCATAAATGACTACAAGCACTCTTCTCCACTATAAAACCTCTACCTGCTCCTCTGTTCCTCTACATAATTGTCTAACCACTTTCTCTCTGTGGGATGACAGCCTCCAAAACTGCTGCTTTTCCATGTAGCCACCCCACAATGTAGAGCCTATGCTATCTGTACTAGGCTCCAGGGGCCCACTACCACCCTACTGAGGGACCTTTCCTGCTGTCCTCCTAATTTGTCCTGGGCTTGAAATTTGTTTCACCTAACCTTTTGTTGGATTATGGTTCCAGAATTCAATTTGAAGTATCATTTTACTGTTGTTAGGAAAGAAATTTGTGAGAGCTCAGGTAGTGCTTCTCTATTTTGCCATCTTAGCTCCCCCCTCCACCTATCATTTCTTAAGCATATACAATGTGAGATAGATAGCCTTTTGCTCAAGAAGATTATTTTCTGTTGGGGAGTTAAAATTTCATAAATATAGAAAATAATAATTTGAGGAATGAGCACTACGTTTGGGGATCATAACAGTCTTTCTCTGAGTGACATTATATAGTCTGGATCATGATGGAACCTAAAAATGATTAGAAATATAATTAGAGGAATACATTCTGGCAATGAAGATAGCCTGTATGAAGTATTAGCAGGAGCTTGAATTCTGAGTTCAGGGAATGGCAGAAAAGACATTTTGAGAGAATATAAAAATTTTTGCTTTGTCAGTCACAAATTTGATATTCATGTCTCATTTTATGTTTGAGAACTATATAAATAGTAAATGAGGTTCATTCTGCTTTCTCCTCCTCTATCTTTTCTTCTCTTGCATTTGATTCTTTTCCCACTTCTTCTTGCTTCTCTTCTTCCCTTCTCTTCTCTCCTTTCATATCTTTCTTCCTCTATTTCTCTCTCTTCTCCTTTCTCCTCTCCATTTCTTTCCTTTTCTTCTCTCTTCCCTTTATCTCTCAACTCTTTCTCTCCCCATTCTCTCTCCTCACCTATTTTCCCTTCCCTCCCCTCTTCACTCCTCTTCCTATGGATCTTTTTGAAACTTTCATTCTTCTCTTCTGACTTCTCCTTTCTTCTCTTTTCTAATTCCTCCCTCATATACATACATACATACAATTATCTATCTATCTATCTATCTATCTATCTATCTATCTATCTATCTATCTTTCTTTCTATCTATCTATCTATCTATCTATCTATCTATCTATCTACCTATCTATCTATAGTTTTATATTAAAAACTAGGGACAGAATTCCCAAGCTAGTGTCTTTTCCTACATCAGACCAAAGACATAGGGGATAAATCAAACTAAAAAAATAAGGATTTAAGTCTATGAAAAGGGTCAGGAAGAGAAAAAGAGATGGGGCTTTGGGATCAGATTTGAAACACTGTAATGAGAGATTCAATATACTTAATATTTATTCAATGAACATTTTACTTAATTTATGGTGTACAATGTGATGCTAAAGATACAAAAACAGAAACAAAAACTTAAGCAATTTACAATTGACATTCTACTTGTAGTTATTCATTTTTTGGTGGGCTTAGAGTTGTATTTGTGCTGTTCTTACAAAATAATTTCTTCTGCAAGTTACAGAGTTGAAAACCAAGATAACAGAGTTTTCATGTGATAATAATACAATTTGACAAATCTTTATCAAATTCTTATTATGTGCGGGCAGCTAGGTGGTGCAGTGGATAAAGCACCGGCCCTGGAGTCAGGAGTACCTGGGTTCAAATCCGGTCTCAGACACTTAATAATTACCTAGCTGTGTGGCCTTGGGCAAGCCAATTAACCTCATTTGCCTTGCAAAAAAAATTCTTATTATGTGCAAACAATTTTGGAAGTAAAGGATGAGATAACAAGTTTAGGAAGACAAGGATCTTTCAGTTTAGAAGGGCCAGATGACTTATACTCAGGTTAAATCTATTTTTTTTATTAAGTACAGTTAAATGCAACAGAAAGGTATATGTGTTCCAAGGGATAGTAACTCATTATACTTCCAGAAATTTCTATTTCAGTGTGAAATATGTCTAAAAGTTGAAGATAGGACTGGGCACATAGAGGGATAAGAAGGAGACCAGGTTGTAGAATAGGGAGAGTAATTAATCTGGAATTATAGGCTCCCTGTTCAATTACTAGACTTGGCATTTATTACATATATGATCTTGACTGAGTCTTATATTCTTTCTGGGCCTCAGTTTTTCCTTCTGTAAAAGAGTAAGGTTTGAAATTTATGATTTCTCACATTTATTCCCTCTCTCAATTACTTAATACTAAGAAATAAAGGGGAGGGCAGGAAAAAGCTCATCTACTACATTATGTGCCTATTGTTCAGGTTTTATATCTAGTACAGATATCAATGAACTCCTAACATCCAAGATAATGCAGATTTAATAAATTAACTAATTAAATTTATTAAATATATAAGTTATCCTATTATCTTCTTTCCAAATAGACTATTTGTATTATTTCCAAAGAGACTATTTTTATTATTTGGAAGGACAAAAGGATGCTCTCCTTTGTGGTAACAGCACATATTCAGGGTAAGTAATATTGAACTAATATTTGGCTCTATAGATTATAACATTGTATTGTAAAATTAGTCAAATAGTCTTCCTTTGATTGCATTGGGATAGAATATGAAGGATACAAAAATGTACAACCTAATTTTTTCTCATCATATAAACAAAGTCTAATTTATGTCTTGTCTATGATGCTCAATAGATATCTATTGAATGAAATGAAATTCCATTGAAAGAAGAGAGTGAACAATGAAAAGTTTAATAAGAACCTTTGGAATGTAAGGTCATAGATTTAGACATTTACTGGGTCAAAAATTCCATGTCATTTAATCTACTCTCCACATTTTACAAAGTGCAATAGAGAGAGCTAACTTATTTACCCAAGGTTGGATAGAAAGACCTTTGATATTTGAATATCAAATCTAATATTTTTCTACTGAACCACTCAGAGAAATTGGGCCTATGATTTCCTTTATATAGGGCAATCTAGATGAAGAAACTTCCTCTATTACCACATTCTGTCACCTTATTTGTAACTGATAAACTTAGTGCTACTCTAAAGTATTAAGAGGTTAAATAACCTGTCAGGATGACAGGTAATCAAGTACCAAACCTCAAAATTGAACCAACTCTTGTAGACGATGAGATCAGCTTTCTTTCTACTGTGCCATAGTGATTACCCATATAAAGGATTGTTTGAATTTACTTGTAATATACATAAACTGATTTAAAATTCATCTCACTCCACATGCTCTATTGGTTTGAGATTGGCTTTGTTTATTGTTACTGTATTTGTATGTAGAGCATTTGGTAATAAGTTCCATATTTGAATTTGCTTCTTTGTCCTGAAATTTATTCCTATATTATTTATTTTCTGCATTTTGATAGAATCAGAAATCAATCTAAAGTGAAGAATGTTTCTTTTTTTATTGTGTGTAGTGAATGTCCAGATGGATATATGTGTGTGAAAGCTGGCATGAATCCCGATCACAACTACACAAGTTTTGACAATTTTAGTTGGGCTATCCTGACCCTATTTAGATTAATGACCTTGGACAATTGGGAAAACCTTTACCAACAGGTGAGAACCTAGCAAAACACTATATTTTTATGAATAATAAGAAAAACAAATAATTTTATCTTTAATTATCATCTTAATGTAGAACACTTAGTATAGTATTAAAACTTTACTTGTGTTGTACTTTAAGAACCTATTTTATTTTGAGGCTACATATTTTGTCACATCTTTTTGCTCTTATTTAGTATTAACAAATAAATATAAAAATGTATACATCATAATAGAGAACAGATATAAATATAGGCAATAGTGTTAGGTAGAGAATAGTTTTAGAAAAAGAATGCTATACAGATGATAATCTTCAAGCTGTCTCCTAAAGGAAGAGAGGGTTTCAATGGAGGGAATGTATTCTAATAGTGTTGAGTAGCTAGCATAAAGGTATGGAGATAGCAGATGGCAGACAAAGATGGAAATCTAAGTTATCTATATTAAATAAGAAATTTATGAAATCTTCATTATATAGACCTTTAAAAGGCAAACAGAAGAGGTTATATATTTTCCAAGACCAATATTGATTAAAGGAATCATACAGTCATATTTGTATTTAAGGAAAATCACTGGCATTTGTGTGTTAGATGGTTACAAATAGAGAGAGACTGGCAGGCAGATAAGCTGGAAGACTTGTGTAATAATCTAGATGAGAGATGATAAAAAGAACTTTTTCCCTTTCGTGAAAACTTAAGAAAGCAATTCTAAACTGACAGAACTGTGCATAGACATGCACCTGAGCCAACACGTAGAACTATAATCAAAGAATCTTCAATGATATGAAGTTGAGAAAACACAAAGAAACCTAGGAAAATCATATTTTCTTAAACTTTGGAATATTATAGTGTCAAAGCATGACTAGGTAAGTACAAATAAAGAGTTAAAAGAACCAACAATCCAGGCTATCAAATAAAGCTACCAATAGTCATGTATGTAGGACAGTATGAATTACTCCTTTATGAGGGTGTTCAAGTTGGGAAGGAAGGACTTGTGTTAGTCCATGAGATGTGCATCTGCTTAACAGGAAACTTCTGTGGTCAGAGGTCTATCTAGGACAAAGGGGCAGCTACATGGCCCAGTGTGGATAGAGCACTGACCTTGGAATCAGGAGAATGGGAATCTGAATCCAGCTTCAGACACTTGACACTTACTTGCTGTGTGACATTGGGCAAGTCCCTTCACCCGGATTGCCTCCCCTCCAGGGTTTTCTCCAGTTGCCCTGATTCATAGAGGGTTCTGGAGGAGAAAAGGAGACTGATGACTTAACACAGTACCCCTTCACTCAAATCCAATTCACGTCATGAATTGCAATGGCATTATCTCCCTGATGTCATGGTCTTCTTCGAAAATGAAGGACAAATATAATCTAGAACATAACTTGTTCTAGGATTTCTAGACTTCCCTCTGGTTGCAAGCTGATAAAATATTGAGTGTAGACATTTTCTCCAAAAGTCATTCTAGAGATGTGAAATACATTACTGACAGTCAGACCATACTAGTTATTGGCATATATCTAATTTCCTGTAAAATGTATGTGAATGCTGCAGCCAGCTTTCCAGTCAAAACCACTTGCAGCAAGCCTCCACAGTTTACCATCTTTAGCAAAGTTGAGTTCTTAAAAACTAAGTAAAAGGTGCATTCAATGACAAGTTCAACTGTGGTGTTTCCATCAGCAGTATTGCAGGATACTTCATTGTCTTTGTTCCACTGTCATTATTGTCCAGAAAGGGTCTCACAATCTTCAGGTCTGTGCAGCTCTAAGAAACTTTAGTCCAACTGAAGTTGTGCTTCACCTTCGTCCCTGACTGCCTTGTCATTCTCTCCTTTTCTGTTCTTGAATCATAGTCCTAAGTCCTCATTTAAAGAGGTCTCATCCACCTACTTTATGTTTTAGTATTGATGACTTTTAATTGAGGTCAGTGGAGTGATCATTGGAAATGGAATACTATAACTCCATTTCCAATGATCACTCCATATGATGGTTTTTTTAAAATATATAACCTTATTTTTCAGTATGTACATAGTGTGAGGTGATATTAAAACACCCAATCTTTCTATTGATTGCTTATCCATGAGAGTAAAATTTTAAAATAATGATAAAAAACTTTACATTTTTGTCTTGTTGAAAAAATGCAAATGAGGAGATAGAAATATAAGCAATTCTCCTTTCTCCTTTTTCAGATCCTGCGTGCTGCTGGGAAGACCTATGTGATATTTTTTATTGTCATAATTTTGTTCTGCTCATTTTATCTGATGACTTTGATCCTGGCTGTGGTAATCATGGCTTATGAAAAGCAGAATCGAATAACTATTAAAGAAGCTAAGAAAAAAGAGATAAGATACCAGGCACTGTTATATCAGTACAAAAGAGAAGAAAAAAAAGCTCAGGTATTATCAATGCAACCTTAAAATCTTCATAGAAACATGGGGGTAAAACTGATCACCAGTCTCTGTTATCTATAACAGCTTCCAAAGAGACTTTAACTCATTATTTCATTCTTCCAAATTAATTATATCTGTCATTCGCCTTAAAGCATAGTTGGAAAAACCACAGTAGCTGGTGAAGAATGACCCACAAGAACCTTACATGTCCCTGAATCTCTACCCAGGGAATTCAATTACATTGTGGAGTTCTATGTAAGTCTCACAACTCAAGCGCTATAAACTTGGAATTTTTCCAATTACTACTTTCACTCTCTTGGCTTCTTTCTGGTAACATCTATTATTTAATTCAATAAATGCAATTTAGGAAAGTATTAATGATTAAATGAGAAGGAAATAGCTATGTGTGCTGGGTACTCCAGAACATATCAGAATGAGAAATAATCAAAATGCTTATGTGATTGGATTTGGGAAAAAATAAAAAAAATAATCTACTTCATGAATAAGGCTAGAATTTCAAACCCATGGTGCTGAATTGTTATAATAATCTTTTATGATTTTTTTCAAGGAAATTTCTTGGTGTTGTTCCTTAACATGTACTTAACTTTTGACCTGACAGACAATGGTAGAAGAAGGAATAGCTGAAGATAAAAGAGTTGTTGATCAAAATATAGAACTTTCAGAAAATTCTTCTGAAACATCTCAATGTTTCTCAAAAAATGTTAATGGGGAAAAGGATCAAAGGAAGAATAATAATCTGGAGGAACAAATTGATAGAGAGGGAAAAGAAATTGATCTAAAATTGCATCAAATTGAAACAGAAGACTACATCAGAAGACAACTTTGTCATCATGGTGATAAAAAGCAGAGACTAACAAATAAGACCAAGTTACCTTCTCCCCAGCAGGTACTGACGCTTATATAAACATTATTCAGATAAGCTGCACTCTGAGGAATACTATTCACATTTTTCCTTATGAGTCTATTGATTTTGCAATGATCTAATTAGGATTTTAAGAAGCACATTATGCTATTGCTGAGCACATTTATAATGGGAAAGTTCTGCTTCTGTGGCTATCTGTGTGAAAATGAAATTGTAAATGTGAGAATTATTTTGGGAAATGCTTTTAAGAACAGAAAAATAAGTTGGAAATAAAAGAAAGTAGCAAGGCACAATACTATATATACTGAGTATAGTTATTGATTAATATAAGGAAATATTTCAGAATTGTGTGAACTGGATGATAATATGAGGAGATAGACCTATACAAGGAAAAGAAAAAACTTAGACACTTGCAATATGTCAGACACTATGCTAAATGTCTAGGATCTAATATAAACAAAAAGAAAGATAATCCATGCTCTTAAAGAATTTATAGGCTAATAGGGAAGGGAGCTGGAAGTAGGGGAAGGTAGTGAATGTACCTAAATGGACAAAAGATGATGAAAGCTAGAAAATCAAAAGCAAGGAAGGTTTAAATGAAGACTGGCTAGTCTTAGTCCCCCTTCAAAATAATAGGAACGGCAAACAGAATGGTGCTTCAGGGTGAGGAAGCCATACGAATTAATGAATTTGCAGTTGAGCAAGTTCTATACTCCATTTGAATGCCTTTTTTCAATATAGAGGTAAAATTTTTATCTAATATGAATTTTCTGGTGAGACATAATGGATGACATAATGTAAGGTTTTACCATTACTGATAACATTCAAAAGGTTCCTTTCCATGCTGGGTTTCCTGATGAAGAGGAAAACTGGAATTATGTCTGAAAGATTTCCACATTCCTAAGAGAGGCCCTCAGAACGTCTTTCCACACTGATTACAGAATTATAGGAATTATGTGAAGTAAAGTAACTCTTTCTTGTAAAACTGACTCTATTTTGAGACTTAAATTTCATTTTCCTGCATATTACTGCAAATTGCATCCAGATAAACAATGGTGTTAAAGTCTAAAGTCAGGAAGGGATCTGGAGAGTGAAAATAATGTTGATGCCAGAATTGGTCTCCCAGTTTCTAGCACTTCCTTCACTTTATATATCTTTGCGTCTACATGGACTACATTACTCCCAGAAAATATATTTATCTTTATTTAAAAGACAAGCAACATGAACAATCTGTTCATCATACATTTGAAGTGATAGCATATATTTCTTATGGATGTCTTATTTTTTATGCTCAAGTAATAGATCTAAGTAAAACCACAGTATAAGAATTAATTAACTATCCAAATACATATATTCTCAAGATCTGAAATTAGCCATTTATATAAGGCAGTTCTCTCTATTGAATGAATGTTAAAAGTAATTTAATTTACTTTGTATTTTTGATGTATAACCCTCTCAACATATCTGGTAATTTTTCAGACAACAATGTGCAAAACAGTTGCATTATTGGAGGTGAGGGGTCAAGTTCAGGGATTCTCTGTACCAATGAAGTCCACAGGATAAGTGGCAAAATAAAGATAAAAAAGGTTGGAATAATCTGTAAAGGTATAATTATTCACCATGAGGGGCTCAGTTGGCTTCTGGTAGTATAATGTTTTGAGTCACATTCTTCAATTATAGATAATAACATCTATCTTCCAGAGTTGTTAGAATCAAATAAGATATGTTTGTTGAAAAAGTGCTTAACACACTGCCTAGAAAATCGTAGGTGACATATAAATATTTCTCACTTTCCCTTTACCTTCCCTGGTGTGCTATTTACATAGTATCATATTATATATATTTGGCTATAATAATTTATAATTTACAAAGTACTTTACTCATAATGCTCCATAATAAACAAGGGCCACCTCCAATTATCCTGATTCATAACTGACCACTGGAGTCAGATGGGTCTGGAGGAAGAAGTAAAGCTGGTGACTTAGCACAACCCTCACTCACTCAAATCTAATTCACTTGCTTGTCATGGCATCACCTTCCTGTTGTTATGATTTTCTTCAAAAACAAAAGAAAAACATCATCATCATTGTAATCATCATCATTATCATCATATAGAAACTTTATTGCTTCACTTAGATTCAGAGATCCTCTGAGACATGCCCAAGTTGACTTAGCTACTAATTATCAGAGCTAGGATCTGAATTATTACTCTCTGCAAATCTCTAAGCTGCGTGTACCCCATCTCACTCTTTCTATAAACCCTCAAAAACTAGAATGACTTATTTTGAGAAAGATTTTATTCATTTTGAGTTTTACAATTTTTTTCCCCATTCTTGCTTCCCTTCCCCCACCCCCCACAGAAGGCATTCTGTTAGTCTTTACATTGTTTCCATGGTATACATTGAAATCAGGTAAATGTGATGACAGAGAAATCATATCCTTAAGGAAGAAAAATGAAGTATGGGATAGTAAAATTACTTAATAATATAACATTAGAATGATTTATTTGGGATGACTCATTAGACCATGAATTATTTTCTTTATAGATCCTTAAGTGTGTTTTTCTACAGATGGTGCCCTATGGCTTGAATTCATTTGCTCCTCATCTCTGCCTTTCAGATTCCCTAGCTTTCTTCAAGGCCCAGCTCAGGTATCACCTCCTGCATTACGTCTAGCCTGATCCCCTTAGTTCTTAGTGATCTTGCCTCTGATATTATTTTGCTTTCATTTTGTATTGACTTTGTGAAGTAAAGTAATTCTTTCTTGTAAAACTGACTCTATTTTGAGACTTAAATTTCCTTTTCCTGCATATTACTGCAAATTGTATACAGATAAAGAATGGTGTTGAAGTTGTATCTGCTATTGCCCTCCAGTATACTGGGTCAGGACTGCTCATTTTTGTTTAGCTATTTCAAGCATTGAGCAGAATGCTTTTTTTTTAAATCAAACCCATTATTTTTTTGCTATAACAAAAATCTCCATTCAGAAATCCTTCTCCCTACTCTGAAACTTAAAGTCTTAGAAAGCTGTCTAGAGCACTCAGAGTTTACAAACCATACCCAGGGTCTCATTGCTAACTTGCATGAGAATAAGAAATGAACCCAAGACTTACTAGCTCTCTAGCCACTATACATTTAGATACTTATCTTCAGATCCTCACTAAACCAAATCATTTTTTTCAGTAGAATGGAAGTTTCTTAAGGGCAGGGACAATTTTGTTTTAGTCTGTGTAATACTTATCAGTGCCTGGCAGAGGAATGCTTAATTAAAGATGAATTCAATCGACCCACCTGGCCAGAGCTAATATTTTTTTTGGCTTATTACAATTAGACAACAAATTTTTAAAGGAATCTGTTCTCTGATCTGCTAAGATATGCACATAATCAGAAGAATATTATGAAGAAGAAGAGATTGAGGCCCAAGTTATCAACTTTTTGTTGCTACTACTAGAATCTGAGATCTGTGAAAAGTCTTCAATTTGACTGGAAGATAGAACTCTCCTATAGGAAACAGATATAAAATATTCACAGACATTATAAGATTGTTACTTGACTTAAGGTATACAGATGATAATGATGATGATTCCAACATAATAATAATAACTAGTATTTGAATACATGGCTATATTTTAAGAGTTGTAAAATGTTTTACGAGTGTCTTATCTTATCCTAACAACTAATCCTGGAACATAGATGTTACTACTGATGAGGAAACTGAGGCAGGCAGAGGAAAAGTGACTTCCTCAAGGTTACACCACCAATAATTGTCTGAAGTTGGGTTTGAATTCAGATCTTTCTGACTCTAACTCTAGGGCTATAGCCTACCTATTTGAGATCAATGTAGCTAAGATCACTGTAGTTAAGTTCTCTTAACCCCAGCAGTCCTCTATTCTATCTTCAAGAATGAAAATATTTTAGACAGCCAGATTTCTTAGGAAATACAGAACTCACAGGGAGCTATATTTTATGCTGTACTTAGTATTTAGACTTATATTTCAGCTTTTAATTTAACCCTTTGCCTCAACCTTGTTTAACTCTTGTATTCCTAACATATAATTGATGAAGATCAGGCAATTAATTATGCCTCTGCTTTGTGCTCTGAGACTTCTAAATGACCTTGCTAACCCAGACTAATAGTCAACACTTGATGTTACCATACAGATTCTGCTTTTTTGCTAAAAAAAATAAAATAAAATTACTCCCAGAAAATAAATTATGAAACAAATCTGGAATTTCTAAAATGATTGATTCTTGACTTTTTTATCTCAGGACCCCTTCATTGAATATGCCTACCACAAAGAGTTTGTGTTTGTTTGGATTACAGCTTTCATTACTTACCATAGTAGAAAGGAAATGGATGGATTTTTAGAATATTTATAAATTTGTTTAAAAACAACAGTGAATCTAATATGTGAAAACAAAGTGTTTTAAAACTATTTTTCAAAACAAAAACAATGTAGTGAGAAGTGTAGCAATATTTTACTTGTTTTTGCAAATTTCTATTGCCTGCTTTAATAGAACATCATGTATTCTCTTCTTCTACACTCAATCTATTAAAATATGTTGTTTTTGTTCAAATTATGTGATGTAAATTTGATCTCACAAAGTACTTAGAAAATGAAATATTTTAATAAGTAAAGAGTGCCTTAGTATCATTATAAAATAGTTTTTACCTCACAATCCCATGAAAGTGTTTTAGGGAATGTGCTGGATCTACAAACCATACTTTGAAAACCACTGATTTAAATAAAATATTTAAAGAAGACAAATGCTAGATAAGTGAATTATTACTGACTGCCTCACAGAGAGGTGAGAAACATCCTCTGTCAAACTTAAATGGGAGTTATTACTATTATTAAATTTAATGTCTTTAGTCAGTGGGCAAAATCCAGCCTTAAGGCCTTTTCTTCAAATATTCTTATAGGGAAGGACAGACCAAAAGGAAGGACAAATAAATTCTTGCTGTGTTTCTATGGATATATTGGATGATCCAACTATCAGGCAAAGAACAATGAGAAGAACTAAAGTATTAAACACGATGGAAAGTATGTTACAATTTTTTCTGAATTTACAAAGAATTATGAACTAACTTTAAATTACCTATGAGTTACTTCAGATGAATTTAGTGAAAACAAGGTTTCATGAAAATGTCATATTTTTCAATTTTGGAATGTATTAACAAAATATAGTATCACATTGTCATCTCTGTATAGTCTTTGTAGTTTACAATATTTGGGGTATATTTTTGTTCAGTTATGTCTGACTTTGTAAAACCATTTTGGGCATTCTCTTGGCAAAGATGCTTTTTTTGTGAAACCATTTTGGAGCTTTTCTTGCCAAAGATACTAGAGTGATTCATCATTTCCTTCTCCAAATTATTTTTTAGATTAGGAAACTGAGACAAATACAGTTAAATGTCTTGCAGAGTTCCATCCTGCTAGTAAGAATCTGAGGCCATATTTTAATTCAAGTGTTCCTGACCACAGACCCTGTTCCCTATCTATTGTGCCATCTAACTGATACTAATTTGAGTATGATTGAAGGTAAATGTTGTACTAGGCAACCTCTTTTATTCTTTTGATTCCATAATTTTCATATGAACTAACAAGGTTTTTCATGGGGAGAATAAGAAGTTTTAACTTTGAGAAATCATTCATTCTTATGTTTACCACCATTTTGCAAGTGTCTTTCTTATAGTGAGATCCACCTATATTCATTTTTAATATAATGTATTTTTCATTCATTTTTCTCTTTGCCTAATCCCTGTAGCATGAAAGTGTTATTCATCCTGAATGGAAAAACTGTTAACAAACTTGAATTGCAAACCCTAGCTTCAAATTCCCCTAGGAAAATTAGAATACAAAAGTTTTACATTATCATTAGAAAACAATGAAATAGAACAATTGAGTTTCTTCATTATACATTTTTCTTCACAGGAGATGATGAATCCAGGCCTACATATACAAATTGGTGGCACAAATTTGGTACCACATATATGATCTGGAATTGCTCTCCTGCTTGGTTAAAATGCAAAGATTTTATCTGTACCATTGTAATGGATCCATTTTTCAAATTGGCTATTGTCATCTGTGTCATTATTAACATAATTTTTATGGCCATGGATCACTACCCAGCATCTGAGAAATTCTACAATATGCTCTCTGTGGGAAACCTGGTGAGTTTATCATTTTATAACTCGTTACTTGTTACTATGACTTTCTTCTCTATGGTATCATTTTGTAATATTTCAAATTTATCTTTGTTTCTCCTCAATTATCAATGATTTCTCAGTTCCAAATATAATGAACATTTTTCATCTCATTCTTCTTGACTTTTCTACAAAATATAGTTCTCTTGCCCATCTTCTTCTTTTGTCTTCTTAATTTTCCTTTACTATCTCTTTTATCATTCCTTCTTTTCCTATGTTACACAACCTTTGGTCCTCACTATGACTTTGATTAACTTTACCCCTCCCTTTTCCTCACTGATCATCACTCTGAACTGGTCATTTCTCTTTCTTTCAGCATTTCAACACTGTCCTAAACTCCACTCTTCCTCTTGCCCTATATTGTATTAATCCTACAATCCATCTCCTTCACTCATATTTATATGCTTCTGAACAGAGCTGGATGAAATCACAAAACCATGCTGAATTGAACCACCAAAGATTTACATATCAAATCTCAATTCAGTATTCCCTGAAACAAAACCATTATTCTGATTTTTTTTCACTATATCACTTTTCCCAGATATTGAAAACCTCTTCTCTTCCAAAACTTTCCAAAGTACCCTCACCTTTCCCCACAGATCTACTTCCCAAAAAGACAGAAACAAAATCATTGAACTTTTCCCCTAAGAACTCCCTTTTATTCCTATTATTTTCTATTTTTTTTCCACTCAGACCTCTTACTCCAATATCTCTTTATGCCAATCTCTTATGAAGAACTCACCTTTGTATATTCCAAGGTCAGCATGCACTTTTATGATCACCCTATCCCATCCTTTTCTAGCATATAGTATAGACTTTTTCTCTCTCTTTTATTTTCAGTCTATTCCTATTTACAAGAACCTTATGCTTCTTAAAAAAATAAACTATATCTTTCTCTATGTACTTTAAAAAAACTTGATCCAATTGGTTCTTATCCTGTAACTTTCCTCACCCTCTCAACTAAATGTGAAAAAACCATGTATACCAGTACCTCCACTTTCTCTCTCTACACTCTCTTCTAAACCCTTTGTAACTGTATGTCCAGTCTTATCATTCTACTCAAATTACTATCTCTAAAGTTAACAGTGATTGTTTAATTGATATATTTCATGGTTTTTTCTCAGTCCTTTGTCTATTGACCTGTTTTTAGTATTTTTACATTTTTCCTCCTGAATAATTACTCCTCACTAGATTTTTTGACACTATTCTCTCCTCTTTCTTCTTCCACAGCCTTGTCATTTTTAACTGTCTCTGCTTGATCTTCATTCATAGCATATCTGCTATCTATAGATGCTTCCAAAGGTTTTGCCCTGCATCATTTTTTTATTTCTTTTCTCTATATTCTCTCACTTAGACATCTCATTTTTTCTCATGAGTTCAATCATCTCTCTGTAAATAATCCTATGATGCACATATGCAGCCATTGTCTCTCTCATGACCATAATTTTCAACATCAACCTTTTTGACACCTCAAAATGTGTGTCAAGACACTTCAAACTCAACATTTTAAAAATAGAACTTATTTTTTTTACCTCTTCCAGTCTGCCATAAACAAATGAAAAAGAAAAGTATTCTCTACTATTCCATGGCACGAAGTTCCTCAACCATAGTGTCATTTTTGGCATTTCACACTCACTCAATTCATATATAACTCAAGTCACTTCCCTGTATCCTCCACTAAGCTGCCAATATGATTCTCCTTAAGTGCAATTCTGACTATATACCTCCAGGTACCTCCTAATAAATAAATCCATGGTCTCCTTAAGTGCAATTCCAACCATATACCTCCAGGTACCTCCTAATACACCAATGGTAAAATATAAAATGTTCTTCTTGACTTTTTTTTTCTGCTTGACTTTTATAACTCATCATAACCTGGGACATTCCAATATAGATAGAGTGAGGAGGCATAATAATACCAAGAATACAAACCTGAGAGATTTAGGAGGATGGAAATGCCCCATGACAGAAATAAGGAAGTTTGGAAGATGAGTGGGTTTAAGGGAAAAACAATGAGCTCAATTTTGGACTCGTTAAACCTGATATGTCTTTTGTATATCCATTTTGTTAGGTCTAATAGGTAGTTAGGTCTAATAGGTAGAATGGTATCTCAAGAGAGAAATGGGCTGAAAGCTGAGCTTTGGCATTCATCTGCTTAGTAATAGTAATTGAATTTAGGAGAGATGATTACATAACCAAATGAAAGACTATATAAAGAAAAAAGCATCCAGGATAGAACTTTGGTACATACCCAGACTTCAGAGCATAAGTTGCACAAGCTTTACACATATAGTAATTTTATGTATCCTGAAAAAACAAAAACAGATTAACAAGTTCTTATTTTTATAGGTCTTTAGAGTTTGCAAAGCACACATGCACACACACACACACACACACACACACACACACACACACACAATCTCATTTGATTTACCCAGAAGCTCTTTGAGATAGACAAATTAAGAAGTATTATTTCCCACATAGTAGATGAGAAAACAAAGATTGAGAGAAGCTGTAGCTTGTCAAAGATCACATTTTAAATGGATGAGTTGGGGCCTTTGACTCTGTCTTAAAAATGTCATTCCTCTTAAACACACACACACACACACACACACACACACATACATTTTGTTATAACATTAAATAAAATAATTAGCATGATGCAACATAAGAATAGGGACAACTAGAATTTTTGTGAGTAAAGGGAACTCCTGGATAGGGATATATCTTCTTCCAATGCCAGTTGGCACCTTCTCTGCACCTTATATTCTTAGACAATAGACTCGATTCCTGAAAAATCAAGTGACAGTCTTACTCAACCAGGTCACACACAGATATATATGCATACATGTATTTGTATAATTTCAGGTCTTTGTTTCTGAAATAACATTCAGTTTTGTTGGGGTTTTTTAGGTCTTTACCGGAATCTACACAGTAGAAATGTTTTTGAAGATAATTGCTATACATCCATACAATTATTTTCAAATAGGCTGGAACATATTTGATAGCTTTATTGTTCTACTTGCTTTAGCAGAGCTGTATGTAGCAAAGATTTATGGTCTGTCATTGCTCAAGTTGTTTAGACCGGTAAGTACAAACTAATTTTATATTTTGCATATAGTAAGCATTATAGAATTGGATGTTACTAAAAAGTCTTTTGCATCCCTGGGTTATAGACAGGAATCAGTATGGAATCCAGTGTGGATCTAGTATGGATCCAGTATGCAAATTCAAAGTCAGGGATAAAGATGGGTGATAGCAATGGAAGCAGGTTAGACCCAAGAAGTTTCAGACAGACACTCATGTTCAAAAAGAGTCAATGATCTAAAGCTACTAAGCAATCTGGAGATGATGAGTTTGGAGCAGAACTAGGCAATGGATTAAATATTCCAAATCATGATAAGCAGATAATGAAGGAGTCAACTAGATAGCTCAGTAGATAGAGTGCTGGGCCTGGAATCAGGAAGAGACTTCTGTATATATGACCCTAGGCAAGTCACTTAACCTGTGATTGCTTAAAGCCCACTGAAAAAGAAAAGAGCATATTACTTCAGTATCTTTAACAAGAAAATGCCAGGACAATACTGTATTGAACAACTATACAGCAACAAATAATGAAAAGCATAAATATAACACTGGATCACTGATAATTCTGAGAACTCTCCTTGCTCCCTATTTCATTGTTTTGAGAGGCTACAGATGTATAGTTATTAATGGGTTGCAAACTGAATTCTTGAAAGAACAATTGTTACCAGGGAGATCACAGATCATTTGAAGAAATAAAAGGGGATATAAGTTGCATATGAGCAAATAATATTTCATTTCCAGTTTCTGGATATTGTTAAGAAAACTTAATGTCTTTCAATTTTTTTTCTCTTGTTTTTGAGAGAACTATGATTTCCTTTATGTAAAGTGATCCTGGTGAAGAATTTACTCTACCAGAAATTGGCATCTTTTCTGAATCCCATTCTCTTTAAAATGCCCTGACAGATTAAATGATTTACTAAGGGTTATATAGCAATAATGAACCACAGACAAGAATTTAACCTAGGTACTCCTGACTTCACCAAATTCTTCAGAAATGAACAATGTGCAAAATAGTCATCTTGTAGGAAAGTGAAGTGAAAGGAAAACAAAACTTGAGGTTCAGTGACATGTGACACATCAAAAAAGCTGTTTGTCTGTAGGTTTTATTAAAAAGGATAGAACCAGGGGCGGCTAGGTAGCATAGTAAATATAGCACCAGCCCTGGAGTCAGGAGTTCCTGAGTTCAAATCTGGCCTCAGACACTTAATTATTACCTAGCTGTGTGGCCTTGTGCAAGTCACTTAACCCCATTGCCTTGCAAAAACTAAAAAAAAAATGAATAGAATCTTGGATTTATCTATATTTTAGCACCATAGAAATTTTAATTTTGAAAACCTAAAGGATTTATAATTATACTCAATATGTTAAAATTATATTTCTTCCTTTTACTTTTTAGTTGCGGCTTTTCAAAATAATAAAATACTGGCCAACGTGTGAAAGGTTGATACTTACTTCTTCAGTGGAAGTCCTTCACGGCTTATTATTAGTATTGTTCATCACCTTGTTCATTTTTGCTGTGGTTGGCATGCAGCAATTTGGTGAAAGCTTCCCAGATGATTTCTGCAAGAATGGTATTGATTGTCCACTTCCACGTTGGCATATGCATGACTTCCTCCATGCCTTCCTGATGATGTTCCGAGTGCTTTGTGGTGAATGGATAGAACCCATGTGGAACTGTATGGTTACAGCAAACCAAAGTAAATGCCTTGTCTTTTTTGTGATGATGGTGATTATTGGGAAACTACTGGTATGTAATCAAAAGAGTTCAACTACTCATTAAAAATGTTTAGTAAATTTTGATGATTTTTGAGCTAAGGGAACTTAAATCTTCTAACTCTTGGTAAACGCACTGCTGTGCCATTACATAATTTTGAAGCAAGGCTATTAGTTTTCTTAATCATTTGGTGGTAATCTATTCAATTTATCAAACATTTATTAATCACTATGTGATGGATAGTATGCTAAACTCTGGGGATAAAGAGGCAAAGTTACACCTAACTTAGCTTTAAAATAGTTTAAATCTTACTGAAAAGGATAAAACATGTACAAAAATAATAAGACCAAAATATTTTAGAGTGAGCAATAGCACTAAAAACTGGGGAGATTAGGAAAATTTTTCTATAGTAGGTAAATCTTGATTTAGGAAGCTGTAGCTTAAAGAGAATTAAAGATGAAATGTCAAGTTGAGAGAATAACCAGAGGGCTGATTTTGTTGGAGAAGTTAGATAATATAATGGAAACATGAGGAAGGAGTCATATATGAAAGATTTAAAATGCTAAAGTCAAGAATTTGTATTTTGCTATAGAATCAATAGAGAATCACTGAAGATTTTTGAATATGTGAGTACCATGGAGAGATCTGCATCTTTGAATATCATTTGAACAGATATCAAAGAGGAAAGAAGTTGAAAGCAAGTGAGGGGGATTAGGAAACTGTTGTAGAAAAGAGGTATTTGAGAGGAAAGGTATTATGGAGATTAGAGATATTTTAGAGGTAGAATCTACAAAACTTTTTAATGAGATATTAAAGATGGCAGAAAGGACGATATGGCAAATATAAGATATGACAAGTGAAGGAAAGGAAAGGAGTCCAAATTTAGAGACTATTGAAGTAGTTCAATTTTGAACTGATGAGGTGTTTAATCAGGGTCTGGTCACATAAGCAGAGAGAAGGAAATACATCCAAGAATTGTTCAGGAGATGGAATGAACAAGAATTGTCAACTTATTGTATATTGAAGAGACTATTGATCTCTTTCTCTCTTCTCTGGGTTTTTGTAACATTAATTTCTTGTGGTTCTCCTTCCATTTGTTTAACCATCCCTTCTCTTTCTCCTTTTCTAATTCATGACCCTAGCAATCCTCAACTATAAATGTGAGGTAGCTAGGTTCTCCAATGGATAGAGTGCTGGGCCTGGAGTCAGGAAGATTATCTTCTTGAATTCAATTCTAGCCTCAAATGCTTACTAGCTGTTTGTCTCTAAGTCATTTTACCCTGTTTACCTCTGTTTCCATATTTGGAGAATGAGCTGGGGCAGTAAATCACAAACAACTCTAATGCCTTAGCCAAGAAAACTCTAAATGGGATTATGATGAATTGAATATGATTGAAATTACTGAACAAAACTATAAATGTAACTGAATGTCTATTCTTTTCTCTCTCTCTCTCTCTCTCTCTCTCTCTCTCTCTCTCTCTCTCTCTCTCTATATATATATATATATATATATATATACTCTTCTACTTAATGACCTCATGAATTCCCTGATCTATACATTCAGAACTAAGATCTTTCCTCAACAATAGTTATACATCACCAATTATATTTATATTTTGGGCAATTCAAACAGTATATTCCAAATATATTTAAAACTCAACATATCCCTAACAATATCATTCCATTTAAATCTATTCCTCTTCTGATTGTTAGTGTTACTCTCAAAGACACCACCATCTTTTCAGTTTCCTGAATTTGAAATGTTAGTATTTCCCTTGATTCCTCATTTTCTCTTTGACCTTCAGGTCCCATGTTATTTTATTTATTAATTTTGAATTTTACAATTTTTCCCTTAATCTCACTTCCTTTCCCCCACCCCCCACAGAAGGCAGTCTGCTAGTTTTTACTTTGTTTCCATGATATACATTAATCTAAAATGAATGTGATGAGAGAAAAATCATATCCTTAAGAAAAAAATAAAGTATAAGAAATAGCAAAATTACATAATAAGATAACTTTTTTTAAAAAAAAATTAAAGGAAATAGTCTTTGGCCTTTGTTCAAACTCCACACTTTTTTCTCTGGATACAGATGGTGTTCTCCATCATAGATACCCCAAAACTGTGCCTGATTGTTGCACTGATGGAATGAGCAAGTCCGTTAAGGTTGATCATCACCCCTATTGTTGTTGTTAGGGTGTACAATGCTCTTCTGGTACTGCTCATCACACTCAGCATCTCACTCATTTCATGCAAATCCTTCCAGGCTTCCCTGAATTCCCATCCCTCCTGGTTTCTAATAAAAAAGAGTGTTCCATCACATACCTAGTCCATTCCTCAAATGGTGAACATCCCCCTCAATTTCCAATTCTTTGCCATCACAAACAAGGCTGCTAAGAATATTTTTGTACAAGTGACATTTTTATCCTTTTTCATGATCTCTTCAGGGTATAGACCCGGTAGTGGTATTGCTGGATCAAAGGTATGAAGATTTTTATTGCCCTTTGGATGCAACTCCAAATTACTCCCCAGAAAGGTTGGATGAGTTCACAGCTCCACCAACAATACATTAGTGTCAGGGGACATTTTAAAATAAAAATTTAATAGTCAAAAAAGTGCATATAGAATAACTCATCTCTTTTGTATGAGATTTGTCAATTACACCAATGGTACCTTTGAAGAAAACGTTGGTTTAGTGATAAGAATGGAAACTAAGTAGTAAGGGGTTGAGAAGTTAATGGGAGGAGACTGAAAGGTAGCAATAAGTTCACTCTTTTTCAAGGAGTTTGACAATAAAATAGAGAAGAGATAGAAGGTGAGAGCTTGAAGAGATCATAAAGTGAGGTTGGAGAAGACTTGGAGAAGACACACTTACATGGGTGTCACAGAAGGAACCAGTTTATAAGGTAGTCATAGGATCAAATTACAGAATGATTGTAGAGGTAATCTGCTGTAAAAAAAATAGAATTAGATAGCTAATCAAGAATACATGTAGTAGGACAGAATGTCCTAGCAAAACAAGGACTGCCTCTTTTTCAAAAATAGAAGTACCACAGAAGAGAAGGGGGTGGATAATGTCAGTGAGTTTCGAAATGTAGGGAGAAAGAGAAGAGGGAACTCATGCAAGTTGGTTCTACTTTCTCAGTAACATGTGAAGTGTGAAGAAAGGATTGACCAAGAAAGAGTCTCCTATGGAATATATGGGTCAATAGATGCCTAGTAACCATATCCAGGATAACCTCTGGACTAATTCCTTTATTCCATTAAAGGCAACAGGATTACCTAAGAGAAAATGGAGCTGGAATGTATACTTGACTTTGTATAGGAAGATAAAATTATAAATTCTATCTGGCAGGGATCTTAGAGGCTAAATCCAATACACTGAAAGATGATGCTGTATGCCTAGGTTCATATAGTTAATAATTATATGAGATGGGATTTTAACCCAAGAAATCCTGATTCCAAGGCCAGCTTCCTATCACTGCATCTGTCCTGGTATCTGAGGACCTGATTATTGTGGGTTTCTATGAAAATATTTCTTGAGTGTTCAAAATCATATATATATATAGATATAGATATAGATATAGATGATATAGATATAGATATAGATATAGATATAGATATACATATACATATACATATACATATACATATACATATACATATACATATGAAATGTGTTTGTGTATGATATATGTATTTGTTTTTCCCCTGAAGAGAGGGAGGAGATTTGCATTCAATGCATCCATTTTGTCTGTACTTTGACCTGAAGTTCATGTTTAAAAGCAATTACTATTTTTTGTTCAGAACGTAAGAGATGCATTTATAATCCAAGTTCCTTGTTTTTAATTCCCCATTTAGTTACTGATCCTGTTTGTGGCTTTGTTGAGCTCACTGAGTTCAGAAAACTTTGCAACAATTCAAGTGAGCTCTGAATATGATGATCTCCAGCTTGCAATGGCAAGGACTCGAAAAAGAATACATTATGTGAAACGAACTTTACTTAACCTCATTACAAGAGAGTTTTCTAAGAAGCAAATGGTTCCAAATTATAACAAGAGAGAGGAAAATCTAAATATGGAGAAGAAAAATATAATATTCAACCATAAAGTTAATCACCTAAATAAAAATTTCCAGAATGGTAAAGATAGAATCTATAATATTGGAACCAGCTTGGAGAAATCTGTCAAAAACAAAAGTGATTCTCCTTTACTTGTTACTAATCCTAATTTCTCGGGACCATCACTAATTGCTTTTGGAGAATCTGATTTTGAAAATGTCTACACCAAAGAATTTAGGAATGAAACGGACATTGAAAGCAGCAAAGAGGTAAAAAAAACATTACATTCAGTGTTTTTTATAATGTTATCATTTACAAAGCAATATGAATTAGGTTGTTCAAAGATAAAGATTTCTTTTTAAAAGAAAATTTCATTGACTTTAGCCTGTTGGTGTTCATTAAATGAAAAAAGTATGACTTAATGACTTACAACATGATTTTGTCAGTTTAAGAATCTTCTAGGATAAGAACACCTTCAAGAAAGGCAGATTGACAACAATTTAGCAGCTAAAATCCTTAGTTAATTGGGGCAATGAGATGTTAAATGACTTGCCTTGTGTCATATAATCATCTGTATAAGGCTAGAATTTAAACTTGTCACAGAGGTTGCCTCTCTCTCTCTCTACTGCCTTTCAATGGAACTGTGACAAAATATTATTATAAATTTGGTGATTCTTTATATCAGTGATGCTTCATATACTGGAAACTAAGGGTCAATTTAAGGGTCAATTTAAAAATGTCAAAACCATTCTTTACTTGGACTTATATTGAAAACCTGTAGGTCATATTTGGCCCTTAAGCCAATCCCTACTTTAAATAATTGATTTTTAATAACACATACATATGAAAGACATATTCACTCTTAAGAAGGATTATAATTTCATGATATTATATTAATGCTAAATAAAAATCAAAATGGCAAAGTTAATTATGTATGTATATTCACACATCCCTTATAATAATGCATAAATTCCCAGGCATCCAAGGTGGGGAAACACTACTGTGATTTATTTGTAATACTCCCTTAGATATAAAAAAAATTAGATTATAGTCCTGATTTTTATCACATTTTGTGCCACTTTATGGGAGTCATTTAATCTCCTATTTAATATGGGTCTTCAATTAAAAGATTGTACTTTCTTGATCTGGGGCCCATTATTGGTCAATCAATGAGAGTCAGAATTCTTTGGGTTTAAAGAGGAAAGAAACCAGTATGCAAATTCCCAAATCTTGAAAAGACAGCTTCCAGAATTACTTTCTACTCTTCTACAAAGGTGGGTGCCTATGGGTGTCGAATACTACATATAATATTGGGTTTACCTGATGCCATGGCTAATTTTGATGATCTTTTATTCTTTTATATTTTTTATAGTCATGAAACTATAGAAACTAAATACCATGATTACTTTTAATCTCCAAACTTGGATTTCTTGACATTTTTTGATATTTGCCAAAAAGTTCAAAGGGTTTATTTGGGTGAAGTTTTGACTTCCATGCCCCTGTAGCTGTACAGTGACAAACTTTCATGAGAAAAATGATCATTGAAATCAACTTCAGTATCTTTATCCATTTCTGATTTTATCCTTGAATTTTGCTTTTAAGACCAGTTTTGAAGTATTGAAATTTCAGCCATTTTCAACCTTCTTTTTCTAATTCAATTTTGACTTACATCAGTTTTCTCTGAACTTTTTCTGTCAGTAAGATTTTTGAGCATTTATTTTTGTACTTAAATATATCTATATTTACTTACTGTAGTCATACTGCTATGTTAATAAGTATATTCACAAAAACATTCAAAATTATAATTTAAAGTTAAGATGAGATGAAATAATATTTTGATCCTAGAGTTCATATGGGGCTAAGAGACTATATTCATATAGAAGAATGGCATAAGCAGAGTTGACTTGTAGGACAATACTTTTTGGCCACTGCTTATAGATCTGGTTTAGAGAGGGAAGAAACTTGAAGCAGAGAGAAGGCTATTACAGTAGTCTGGATGAGAGGTGGTTAAGGACTGAATACTTGACAAATGTTAGTTGTGTGACTTGGACAAGTCACTTCACCTTGATTGCCTCACATCAAGGGCCATCTCCAGTCATCCTGATACATATATAGTCATATATAGTGACTCGATGGGGGTGACTCTGGAGGAAAAAGTGAGGCTGATGACTTAGCACAGCACCCTACCTCCCCCTCAAATCTAATTCATGTGCTCGTCATGGCATCACTTCCTTGATGTCATGGTCTTTTTCAAGAACAAAATCATCATCATCATCATCATCATTAACCTCATCTTATCTTCTTCAAATGTGCTTATTCGAAGATCTTCAAATGCAACTACCTAAGCTATCATCTAGTCCAAATATTTTTGTCTTACAGCAAAGGAGGCATCTATGTACTCTGAATCTAAGGAACCCCCCTCAAGCTAGGTATTGATTTAGTTCATGAAAAGGTTTTTCAATGTTATGTTACTTAAATGATCTGTTTTATCTTTTGTCATTGTCTTTTATTCGTTTAGTTAAGCATTCTCTCCTTTTCTATGGCTGTGAAGGGGGGTAAATTCACTTTGGTTAGTTAGTATCTAACTATATTATATACCACAAAGACTACTTTTATTTACTTGTCCTTCAAATTCTGTTGACCCATTTGATCTGTAATTGGCTTCTTGTCCCTGGTTCCTCAACTTAGCATTCAGCTTTAACCAACTCTTATCTATGTGAACAATATGACATTTCTTAGCCTTTTTTGTTATTGGAAATATTTTAGCTCGGTTTAAAATACATTGTGGAAATCATTTAATCTGTGGCAAGTCCTGTTACTTTCTATGCTCCACAAACAAAGCTAGGATGAACAGGATACTAGAACTATTTTTTTTCTTTCCTGATTTCTTTTTTTTTGGACTTTTTCTTTCAACTTTTAGATAGGAACTTTTCATCCTTTATAATTATTCAAAACATAAGGGCATCTAGGACATAGACATTCCTTGTTTTAGAAGCTAATAAGTCTATATGAATAGATGTTGACATGCTGGCCAACATTAGAATTAAAGGTCTTCAGAGGGACTTCAGAGTAGCTCCCTACCCTTCCTCTCAGATGATTTTTGTTATATCCTTCCAATTTCCTATAGACCATTCCTAATTCTAACCCTAATTTTTTGGAGGGCAGGTCTGAGACTTACTCCCCTTTATTTCTCTTAGCCTGTGTTCCTAGAAAAGATTTATATTTTCTAATGGGATTCATTCCTGGCAAAGCTACCTCTTCTATGCATTTCTAAATTGTTATAATAGTTTTTTGAGTGATTATTTCATACTCTGACAGAGAAAATGTTTTAGGCTTGTCTAATCTAGGTTTCAAGAATATAAATGAATTACAAAATTGGACAAAAAATGTTTAATCTGTTAAAGTAACTAAGTAGAGATCAATCTCTAGATCAATCAAAGTAAGGAAGGAAAGTAAGGACAGTTATAAATGCTACAGTTGGGCTGATTGGCACAGCAACCAATAGGGAATAAGGAGCTTCAAGAGAGAACAGAATAATGAAGAGAGATTAGGGTCAGTTGCAAGGTAATTATAATTGGTTTGAATCAGTAATCAGCATAAAATAAGGTTAGGATTTATGTAGGATCAATTAAGGACAGTTATAAACTTGTTGCAACTGGGTTAGATTTCTTAGGAGAATTATTTAAAGTTCCTTAAGAAAGTAGTAGAAATTCAGGAGAGAAAATTAGGTCAGTTGCAAGGACATTTACAACTAGGCTGCCAACAGTATCCAGCATCGGATAAGACAAGGGTTGTATAGGGTATTGTTGAGAAATGGATAATGGAAGAGTTAGGGCCTTGGTAGGGAGAGATGAAGGAGTAGGTAACACATAGATTGCAAATATCCTGAGAGATCAATTTAGTGACTTCCCTTAGTTTCCAAACAATAGATAATGGGATGTAAGTACAGCAGGTTTCAAGTCGATGTGATGGCCCTGAATAAGAGGGGAATAAGAGGGGAATAAGAGCCTATGAGTTGGCTTCAAATATTTTGATAGATTTGGACAATAAGATGGAAGTAAATGGACTTCAAGTAGTTTGACAGATTTGAACAATTTTTTCTTTCAGATTAGGGTAAGAATTTATTGTATTGTTGATTGATAGGCACTTGTCTTGTGCCTGGAAGCAGAGATTTGTTGAGTGCTTGCCAGAAGGGTGTTTTATTGAAGTTCAGTGACCTCATTAAAACTTCCTAAAGTAGTATAAATTCCTAAGATCAGATAGTTTGTCTTATGGGTTCTTCTATATCCTTCATCCTCTAAACAAGTAACTTGAATATAGTAAGTAGTTAAAAAGTTTAGATTTTTGATTTAGTGTCAAGAAGATTGTTCTTTTCTATTTAAAATTCAGGGTTTCATCATATGTGTTTCTTCCCACAAATCCAAATTCTAGATATTTGGGAGTTGACTTTTCAAAACTGATAGTACATGAGTCCCTACTTATATTTCTGTCAAAATATGACACAGTGGTTAAAAAAAATCTTGATTAAACAGTATAGCAAAATAACAAGGAAAATCCCTTCTTTTAAATGATTGTTCTCTCTCCCACTAGTGCCCATAGTTTTGGTGGAATTGGGAATATTTGGGCTGGTGGGAGAGAAAAACTTGCAGTCCTATTTTCAATTTCCATTTGGAACATTACTTTTATCACTGCAAGGGAGTAGATTTTTTCAGGTTTAAATAAAATCTATCTTTTGAATTTCTATTGTTCTCCTCACTCTGCTACTGCTTAGAATGTATCCTACTGTTTGCTTTCATGTTTGAAATTTTCCCTTTGCTTTTTTGCACATTCCCATCCATGATTCATGTTCTATGTGAATCATGATCTTGAAATAAGACAAAAAAAAGAATTAGGTGGAATTGGTGATGGCCCCATGCAATCACCAAATCAAATACACAGGTATGAATGGAAAGAAAAATCAATTGTAAATTTGAAGACTGGAGAAAATGGGATTGGGGAAAGAGGGCTTATGAGTATATATGGGTTTGTTTGGTGAAGAACTCACCAATCTCTGACTCAGGAAAGTAAAAATGGCTTAGATTCTAATTCAAAGATTGCACAAACAGTTTACAATTTACCACATAAAATCCACAAACTGATACAAAACTAAATAATTTAGGTCCTTTGGAGATGCAGCTAGGTAGTAAGTTTCTTAAAGGAGATAGTAATTTTTAAAGAGATTGTAGCTACTAAGGAGATAGTAGTTTTCTAAGAAGATAATGGAATTAAGCAAAAAATGAGAGACTGCTGAGAACAGTGAAAGAACAGTCATTTTAAAAAGGAAAAAGGGGAAAGAAGTTTAGATCAACATAGATTCAGCAAAAGCCTGAGTCTGAGCTTGTAGATCCAGATTAAAGAAAGGAAGGGAAGAAAGAAGTCTGAGCAGCAATAGCCCAGCTGAGTCAATAGGGAAAAAGAGGCCAAGCCTGAAACCTTGCTCAATTACATTTCTGTGCTGGGCAGACAAGGGTAGTGCTTGGAAACTAGTTTCAACACCCGATTTCAAGTACTGTCCAATGTACATACCACAGGGGCTGTTCCCAAGGAGTAGCAAGACAGTACTCACTATGCAAGAACAGACTAAGCATGGATGTGACCAAGGTTAGCCTTACTGTTAAAGACTTAGGAAATGGAGTTCACAAAAAGGCAACACAGAATGGAGACTGTCCCCCACAGTTCAGAAAAGTTTTTAATATAAAAAGATTACAACTTTGCTCTGTGCACAGAATTCCCCTACTTCAGATGGTTTTTATTTTAACCATAATGTATATTTCTATGCTTTTATGCCACAATTCTATTATTGATATTTGGCTTATTTTTTCTTATTTTAATACGAAATGATATTGAAATAAACCTTAAGTTAATCAAAAGATTAAAACCTCCTTTTTCTTTGGGGGATGGGAATGTTTTTTAGTGCTTCAACCAAACTAGTTCCTCTGAAGATAGCATGATTCCCATTCTTTTCTCTGAGAAAGGCGAAAAAGCACTGGATAAACCGTTGAAATCAGATGAACCAGGGGCCTGTTTTACATATGGTAAGTGGATAGATTCCAATATTTGTTATTTTATACTATTGTTTTGAACTTCTTATCAATCATAATATTAAAATTTGTAATACTTTTAATTTTAAATAATTTATTACTGTTCTAACCCCATAAATTACATCATTTACAGTCATACACACAATCAAGAAATATTTTTTAAAATGAAAAAGATTGAAGATAAAATTTAAAGATTTTCTATCCAAAACAAGATAGTGAAAACACATGTTAAGAGGAGATAACCTAACATAAAACTACCTAAAAATCATGACTAACACTTGCCTAGATATGATATTTTAAGAAATCATGATTGAAAACTGAGTCAAAATAGAATCTAATAGTCAATTTCTGAACACATGAAAGGTCACAAAGAAAACTGAAAGCCTTATACATTATTTTACTTCAAAGCTTCATGTTGGATAGCTATTATAACTAGTACCTAAGTCTGTCTGTCTGTCTGTCTGACTGTCTCTCTCTCTCTCTCTCTCTCTCTCTCTCTCTCTCTCTCTCTCTGTCTCTGTCTCTGTCTCTCTCTGTCTCTCTCTCTCCTGCTGTACTTGGGAAGTTCCTCTCAGTGAAATGACTATTTATACAAAAGTTTCCTTTCTTCCCTCCCTCCCTCCTTTCCTCCTTCCTTCCTTCCTTCCTGGATTCCTTTCTTCCTCCTTGCTTACTTCTTTTCTGTTTTTTTAGTGTTTTTTTAAAGTTTTACTAAAATAATTATTTATTGTGTTTTTTATCTTTTAACATTTCTTTTTTAAATTGTTCTTTTATTTACACATTACTAAAATATTCTTGTTTAAGAGTAAACATAATAACCCCTTCCCCCACAAAAAATATAAAACCTCATGAGAAATAAAGTAAAAGAAAGAGAAAAAATAATATGTTTCAGTTCTAATATCATCATTTCTTTCTTGGGTGGATCACATTCTTTATCATAAGTCCATCATAGAAGTTTTTCCATATTTTTCCACAACTGCTATTACTGATTGTAATTAACTCCATCCATTCCTCCCTACTACTATCTATTATATTTTCTCTCTCCTTTCACTCTCTCCCTCTTCAAAAATGTGCTGTAGGGCAGCCAAGTGGTGCAGGGGACAGAGCACCAGCCCTGGGGCAAAGAGGCCCCAAGCCCACATCCTATCCCAGAGACCCAGCAACCACCTGGCCCTGTGCTCCTAAATAGACCACCCAATCCTAGCAACTTGCAAAAAGTAAAAAAGAAAATGTTATATCTGACTATCCTCTCCTATGATCTACCCTCTCCTCTATCACCCACATCCCTCTCCCCCTCCCTGTCCCCTTTCTCTCCCTTTTCTTCTAGATGTCTATACCCTATTTGAGCCATTTCTGACAAGAATGAAGGCTCTCTCATTCTCCCTCACCTTTCCCCATTCTATACCATGGCAAAAGCTACATGAAATATCTTTTACATGAAATATCTTAGCCTATTCTACCTCTCCTTTCTCTTACTCCCAGTACATTTCCCTTTCACCCACTGACTTCATTTTTACAATAGCTTATATATTCAAATTTAGCTTTCTCCTGTGCCTCATGTATAAAAGCTTCTTCTTCCTGCTCTATTAAATGAGAAGGATCATATGGGTATTATCAGTATCATCTTTCCATGCAGGAATACACATAGTTCATCATAATTAAGTCCCTCATAATTTACCCTTCTATGCCTCACCTGAGTCCTATACTTGAAGGTCAAACTTTCTGTTCAGCTCTGGTCATTTCAACAGAAACATTTGAAATTCCCATTTCATTGAAAGTCCATCTTTTCCCTGGAAGAGGATGTTGATTTTTGCTGGGTAGTTGATTCTCATTTGCATTGCAAGATCTTTTGCCTTCTGGAACATTATATTCCAAGCCCTACAAACCCTTAATGTAGTTGATGCTAACTGACTGCTGCTCCCTGATATTTGAATTATGTCCTTCTGGTTGCTTGTAGTTCTGGAGTTCTGGAATTTGGCTATAATATTCCTGAGGGATTTTTTTTTGGGATCTCTTTCTGTGGGGAGATCGGTGTATTCTCTCAATTTCTATTTTGCCCTCTGCTTCTAGGTTATCAGGGAAATTTTCCTCTAGAAATTCTCTAAAAATGAGGTCAAGACTCTTTTCCTGACCATGACTTTCAATTAGCCCAATAATTTTTAAATTATCTTTCCTGGAGCTGTCTTCCAGATCAGTTGTTTTTTTCAATGAAATGTTTCACATTTTCTTCTAATTTTTCATTCTGTTGGTGTTGAACTATTGTGACTTGAGTTCTTGAAAAATCATTAGCTTACTTTATCTCCATTCTAGATCTGAAGGATTTGTTTTTCTCAGAGAGCTTTCTTATATCCTTTCCCATCTGGCTAATTCTACTTTTTAAAGCATTCTTCTCCTCAATAACTTTTTTTGAACTGTTTTATCCATTTGACCTAAGCCGGTTTTTAACATGTTATTTTCTTCAGCATTTTGTGGATCTCCTTGACTAAGCTGCTGACTTCTTTTTCATGTTTTTCCTGTATCTCTTGCATTTCTTTTCCTAATATTTTTCTATCTCCCTTAATTATTTTCAAAATCTTTTTGAACTCTGTCATAGACTGAGCCCAACTTCTAGATTTCTTGGAGTCTGTAGTTGCAGAAGCTTGGACTTTCTCATCTTCTAATTGTGTGGTTTGGTATTCCATAGGAACACAATTGTCTATGGACAGGTTCTTTTTTTTTCTTTATATCCATTTCCCCAGCCTGTGCTTGTTTTGGGGGGTTTTTCCTGAGATTTTGAGTGTTATTGGGACACACAACCCCACAAGGACCTTCCTGAAACAGACCATTCCACTTTTGGATAATATTAATTTTTCTAAGAGTCAGGTGATGAATGGCACTATAGTTGAGATCTAAACAAAGGAGATATAATCAAAACACACTATGTAAGCAACTCACCCCTCCCACCCGGATACCAAATGGAATCTTGAATTTTGATTTAATATAGTCACCATAGCAGATAATTTCAGAGATATAACTTGGCTAACACATGGTTACATTCAAATTCTTCCAGGGTTCTGCTTAAGGGAAGTATTCTTCCCTCTACTATTTTAACTCTTTAGCAGCAATCTATAGTCACTCACAATAATATATCTAACTAAGCTATATTTTTTAATCTTCAACAAACAATTTATTTAACTATGAGAAAAATAAAAAATGGCATTAACTGATATAGTATAACAAATGCATAAATGACAAAATACATCAAAATGTACCCATAAATCACATCCTATATTCCCATGAATGCACTCAATATCCATTGTTTAAGAATTGGCCCATAGAAGCCAAAATCTGACAGGGAAGTACCTGAGGATAAAAAAAAAATCTATTAAGGATAACTGACTGTAATCTTAAATGTAATAGGCAAGAAAATCTATATGATACATGACTGCTTCTTGCTCAATGCCTGGCATTGATGGATGAGGAAATTACTTTCTCTTCTTGACCTACAGATAATCATTTAGGAAATCTTTCAGTTAGCCATTGCTGATTCTCTAAGTTCTCTTTAATCTAAAAAAGGTGAAAAGCTCATCAAACTGGTTATCTTTGGGACTTACAAGCTTGTAAGTCATCTGGATATTGTGTTTTCAATCAAATGGAGATCACAGCTACACAATTCAAATCAACACATTGATTTAACTCACCAGGCTACTAAATTAAGCCCCATCTCCCTTTCTATTCCATACCAGAGGTGGCAGAATACTGCAGAAAGCTCTAATTTGAAGCTTCATCATTTGTATTTCTAAGTGGAGCTTAAGAATACAAAATACAAATATACAAAATACAAAAAGAATACAAGAATACAAAAATTATTTGGCTGTATCTCCTTTTATAGGTCATAATTGGGTTGCCTGGTTGCCATTTAATGTCTTAATAATTCTGTGACTGGTGTACAAGGTGAACTTGTTTCTGAAGCCTTTTTCTCATGCTTCTGTGAAACTTGAGACATTTCCACACTCTTCTTGGCTCAAGGCCTTCCTCCTCTTTTCTCATGTTGTTGGCATGCTCTATACTCCCCCCATGCACCCACACACACACACACACACACACACACACACATATGCAGCTTATAAAGCTCTTAAGTTTTGCCTAAGACTTTTCCAAGTTAGGGATTATTAGATTTACTTGTCTAGCCCTAACCTTTTCCTCAACTTCCAATCATGATTCTCCATCTTTCTTTTAGACATCATATCTTATACTCAACATACAACCTGAAATCATTGTATATTTTACAAAATCCTTAGCACTTCTTACATGCCCTATTACCTTCAAGTATGCCACCATCATCCCAATTAGCTCAAATGACAGTCTAGCCCTCATCCTTGATTCCTTTATCTCTTTCATTCCACCTCCCCCCCAAAAAAAGGATGCATCCTATCTTACTATTCCTAAAATCTTTCATATATGCCACCTTCCCCTCCTCTAATACTTTTGTTCAAACCTTCGTCAATTTATACATGGATTCTACTTCAGTAATCTGCCTACTGATCTTCATGCCTCAAAATTTTCCCCAATCTAATTCATCCTCCATTTAACTATCAAAACAATCTAGCTAAAAAGTAGGTCTGACATGTCCCCTTGCTATTAAATGAACTCCAGTGTCTTCCCTTTTCCTTTAGGACCAAATATAAAATCTGCTTAATTTTTAAGGTCCGTTATAATTTGACCACTTCCTACCTTTCCATTCTTAGAACAGATTCTCCTCCAAGTATCATAATCCAATGAACTTTGATTTCTGTACTGTTCCTCAAGCATAATATTTAATATCTGATCTTTCAGTATTTTCACTGATGCTTTCCTCCTTCTTTGACTCTGCCTCTTACTTTTCCTATCTTCCTTCAAGTGTTAGCTGAAGCTCAAACTTATGAAAAAAAAATCTTTCCCAGTATTTAATTTTTGTTTATTCTCTCAGAGATAATCTCCAATTTATTCTTTAAAAATTGTTTGTATATAGTTAGATTGTCTCATTCATTATAGGAGCTCTTTGAAGGAGCAAGATATTCTGCCTTTTGCTCCATCACGAGGACTTTACATACAAGCTAGTATATAATAGTTACTTAAGGAATTCTAATTATTTGAGTTTTTTTAGTGGCTCTGTTACATATTGATGTTCACTTATTTTTGGATTTAACCTCAATGTTGCAATACTTTTTTGAATAAATGCTTACATTTCTTATTCCCTTAGTTACTTGTCCTTTTTTTTAATTTTTTAAATTAAAGTGTATAAATAATTTGAAAAAATTCTCCAGACTGATTCTCTGTATCTTAAAAATTTCACAAACAACCAAATTTTCAGGGGGAAGTTGTCTTCTTTTTCACTTCTTGGAAAAAACTCTGATTTTCTGTGATCTCTATACAGTGGGCATAAACTGCCTCTGAACAAAGCAGCACTTTTTTTTCCTTTTAGAGGTGTCAGACATCCTTATGGCAGTAGTATAGAATTCAAAATAATGATAGTTCTCTTGTACTATACTCTTGAAAATATTTTTTCCTGTGTCCTATAAGTTTCTTCTCTTTTCTCTGATAACTATCACAGGTTCTTTCAATTGATTGTTTCTTGTTACAACTCCCAGTCCTTTCAGACTCCTAGTAACTTCTATTTTGGAATGTTAAACTTTCTTAATTTTCTTTCCAAAGTTATGGCCACTGAGCTCCTTACTTCCAATGCAATTCAAGATGTACAGAGCAACTACTGCCTTTCTTACTCCAGGAACCCTTTGATGATTTTTCTCTCATATGTAGTATGACCCACTACCACCACAATTTCCACACATTAATGGAAGTGGGGATGAGAGGTTTGGTTAATGGTGGGAAAAGCATGTCCTGATCTTTCTCTCCTTTTTCTCTTCCAGGAAATTCTTGTACTATTCATCATAGAGATAGCAGACTAAAATTTGACTGATAACTACTGAGATAAAATTTGGGACCTAAAAAGTTATTTAATTCACTATCTGATGTTTTGTTTTTTCATTACAATGTTACTTTTAAAAGGATGTATTAGAAGGTTCCCTTACTGTGAAGCTAACGTGAAATCTAGGAAAGGAAAGATTTGGTGGAACCTAAGGAAAACCTGCTATCGAACAGTAAAACATGAGTGCTTTGAGATTTCCATAATTTTCATCATCTTGCTCAGTTGTGTTGCTTTGGTAAGTGAAATAATAAGCAAGGATGACTCTAATGAGAATCTTTGACCCTGAAGTTATTTTCTCACTCTATCATACCCTTCCTACTTGTGCACTTGAATCTATCTTCTCTGGGATCTCATCAATCTTTCTGTCTTACATACTGTTTTATACACTGACCTTGTCTTATTAAGCAAGTTAGATGACAGAGTGGATAAGAGTCCAGAATCTGGAATCAAGAATGCCTCTAGCCTCAGTCAATTGCTAGTTGTTTGACCTTGTAAAATTCACTTAACCTCTCTGTCTACATCCATTTCCTTATCTATAAAATGGGGATAATTATAGCATCTAGATCACAGGATTGATCAAATAGGTAAAGCACAGTCCAGTATTTGGCATGTATTAGATGTTTCCTGTATGCTTTCCTAATTTTTTCCCTTCCTCCTTTCCCAGTTACTAACAAATACAATTATTGTTTTTTAAGGCAAAATTAGTTAGTACTTTGGGGATACATGTGTACTCTTTCTGAGTAGACCTCTCATGAACTAGAGCTTGAAGTTGTAGCATGAGTAGCTCAGGGTGTTAGTTGTGTCCCTAAAACCACTGCTAAACTTAACTGCTTGCATAGTTAATTGAACCCATGATTTGAAAAATATTTCCAACATGTCTTTAACAAGAAACCATTTCCTTTTCCCTCTCATTGTAAATAGCAAGTTTCATATATATATAAATCATTTGCTTTATGTTTACACAGATCTTTGAAGATATATACATTGAAAAGAGAAAGACTATCAAGATTATTCTAGAATATGGTGATATGATATTCACATATATCTTCATTTTAGAGATGCTTCTAAAATGGATGGCATATGGATATAAAACATATTTCAGTAATGTATGGTGCTGCTTGGAATTCTTCATTGTTAATGTACGTATGTTTAATCAGATTCTTAAAAGATTATTCATATGATTCAAATTTTATCAATCAATAAGCTTTAAGAACTTGTTATGTGTCAAGTACCATGATGATGAGGAGGGCTCCTCTGGGAGTTTTGGCCTTAAAAATGATAATTAGAGTAAATATGTCAAACATAAAAATTGTAAAAACCTTAAAACTCTGAGGTTCCAAAAAGAGACACACTTAACTTCCAGGGTTTGACCTTAAGAACAAAGAGTATTACCTAACTGGATTAACCACACATTTATTAATATTTCTCTAAATTCACTGATCATTCAGGCATGTATATGTGGGAGGGAGAGGTTTTACTAGACAGTCAATACCCCAAAGATACAGCCTGGAATCATGGTCCTTAAACCTTCCAGTATCAGAAGGCAGGATCTAAAAACTTCTGGTTTCTCCCTCAAAAGGAAGAACCATCAGTGTAGAATGGAGCTAGATATATTAGCAGGTTTGTCTAGGAGTAAATCTCAGAAGGGGTGGCTCCTCCCAAACCCAGAATTTTTGTGCCATATCAAGTATGCCAAGACTTCCTCAAATGTGAATCTCCCCTTTTTGGCTACTAGCATACTTAGTGATCTTTGATACAATGGGATTAGGAGTTAGAGGTCAACAGTGTGTATGCTGAATAAAAAAACAATGAAATGAAATGATCCCTGACTTCAAGCACTTGCATTCTATTGGAATTACACAATCTGAATATAATATCCAAAGTCAATTGGAACACACTATAGGGATAAGGGCTACTTACATACTGAACGGGAAAAACTAATCATTACAATATTGTCAAAATTTGCTTTTCCATTCTTCCATTGCATATCTCCACTACTGTTGGAAAGCAACTTAGATTCATCTGGCAATAGTCCTAGGAGGTTTTTCATTCACTGTGGTGTTTATACATTTGAAGAACTTGCCAACAAACAAGTCATTAGGGTTAGACCAAAAAATAGCCAACACATAAAGCAGACCAGAAGGGCTTTTAGAATGGATGGCAACGTTTTCAAAAGAATTTGAAGGAGTCAGAACCAAGATAGTGGCATGAAGGCAGGAATTCCTGGAAATTCATGCCCCAAAACATTCCAAAAGCCATCAAATTATGACTCTAGCCAAAATTTAGAGGGTCAGAACGCCACAGAAAGACTGAGTGATACAGTTTCCCAGTCCAAGTGGTGCAATTTCCTAGTCACAGTGCAACATAGCTATGCCAGGCTTCTGGGTCTGTGGTGTTTCCAGACCCCTTGACAGAGGGATCATTGGGGACAGCCAGAAGGGGTGGCGAGAGAACTCTGCCACACTAGAGTGTCTGTGGAGCAGAGCTCTGGCCTCAGAGCAGCCCTATGGTGAGAACCTGCAGTGGGAGTCAGCAGAGCTGCCCAGCATTCCAGAGCTCTCAGCTTGTAGAGAGTAAGGGGATCAGGGGCAGACTACAGAGGTCTCTCTACTCTCCCTGGGAAAGGACTCAACTGTGCCTATACTCAGATCCAGGTCACAGTTTGGGCCTCCACACCACCATAGCTGATCAGTGACCATCCTCACAGTTCCAGGGTAGAGTGGAGGGCCTAAACACAGGCACAAGAGCAGCCAGAGTCTCTCATAAGAGCTTGGAGGAATTAAGGTCCCTTTGAGTTGTCCCAACCACCCCCCCCAACCTTGGAAGTGCAGTAAATCAATCATAGACTGAAGAAATGAGCAAACAACAGAAAAAGATGAATCTTACCATAGAATATTGCTTTGGTCCCATGGAGGATCAAAATACTTACTTAAATAATGACAAAATCGGAGCTTCTGTATCCAAACCCTCCAAGACAAATAGATGAGACTATGAATGATCTCAAAAAAAAATACTTTAAAAAGCAATTCAGGGAGGTAGAGGAAAAATTGGGAGGAGAAATGAAAGTGAAGCAGATAAATCCTGAGAACCAAATTAGCAGCTTGGTGAAAGAAATACAAAAAATACTGAAGAAAATAATATGTTAAAGACCAGTTTAGGCCAAATGGAAAAAGCAACACATAAGGCAAATGAGGAGAAGAATGCCTTAAAAAGCAGAATTAGCCAGCTGGAAAAGCAGATATAAAAGCTCTCTGAAGAAAATAACTCCTTCAAATGCAGAATGGAACTAAAGGAAGCTGATGACTTTGCCATAACTCAGGAAGACATAAAATTATACCAAAAAAAACCCCACAAATTAGAGGAAAATGTGAATTATCTCGTTAGAAAAACAACTGACCTTGAAAACAGATCCAGAAGAGATAATTTACAAATTATTGGTCTACCTGACTCATGATGAGGAAAAGAGCCTAGTCTTCGAGTTTTCAATAAATAATACAGCAAAATTACTCTAAAATCCTAGAAGGAGAGGATAAAGAGGGAATTCACCGATCACCTCCTGAAAGACATCCCAAAAGAAAAACTTATAGGAATATTACAGCCAAATTCCAAAATTTCCAAGTCAAAGCAAAAATACTAAAAACTGTAGACACAAAGTAATTCAACTACCATGGCTCTATAGTCAGGATTACACAGGATCTGGCAGCATCTACATTAAGAGCTCATAGGGCATGACATATGATATTCTAGAAGTCTAAAGATCTTGGGTTTACAACTGAGATCAACTACCCAGCAAAACTGAACATCCTCTTTCAAGGGAAAAGATGGACTTTCAATGAAATGGGGGACTTTCAAACTTTCCTATTGAAGCATTCAGAGCTGAACAGAAAGTTTGATCTCCAAGTACAAGACTTGGGGGAACCATAGAGGGGGTGGATGAGAAAGACTAACTATGAGGAACTTAATTATATTGAACTGTTTGAATTCCTGCCTGGGAAGAAGATACTGATAACTCATATGAATTTTCTCATTTATAAGAGCAGTTAGAAGGAGCATATATAGACAAGGCACAGGAAGAAGCTGAATATAATGATATAATACAGTAAAAAAAATGGAGTTAATGGGTGATAAAGGGAAGTACTGAGAGGAAGGAAAAGCAGATCAAGAAGGGGTTAAGATATTTCACATAAGAATCAAGAAAAATCTTTAAATGGAGTGGAATGAGGGGAAGCAAAGGGGAATTAGTGTGCCATCATTCTCATCAGAAATGGCTCAGAGAGGAAATAAGATACTCACTTAATAGGGTATAGAAATCTATCTTACCCTAGAGAAAAATGAGAGGAAAGGGATGGGATAGAATGGGGGGGGGTAGGTGATAGAAGAGAGGGAAGGTCGTGGGAGAGGGTACTCAGATACAACACACTTCTGAACAAGAACAGGATGAAAGTAGAGAGAAAATATAATAAATGAGAGTGGGGAGGAATAAACCAGAGGGAAATGCAGCTAGTGATGGCACATATGGGAGAAATATTGAAGCAGCTTCTCTGGTGGCTATAGTGGGGAAGGCAACTCATCCCAGAGACAGGGCCATTGTAATCTGAACACAGACTGAAGTACATTTTTTTTTTTGCTCTCTTACTATTCTTGACGTTTCTCATGGTTTTTTTTGGGGGGGGAAGGGGGGTTATTATTACCACTCTCACAAGATTATTGTAATAATATAAAATAAATAAACAAAAAGAATTTGAAAAAAATTGAAAAAACACTTAGGAAAAAGAAAGAAGAAATAATAGGTGACCACATTTATATCTTAAAAAGGTATTAACCAATTTTACCATATGATCAAATATCGCTATCCCAAGAGTCATATAAGAATTAGGAAATCCAAAACTATATTTATTAGCTATCTATATGTAAAATCTTTTAATAATTAATATTGTTATTAAAACATGACAGTGAATAGAGAAGTTGGCTGTTGTTCTTCAGTTATGTTCAACTTTTCTTTCTAATTCTGCAGCTTGCATTCTATTCACTGCACCACTGCCTGGTGTATGGATATTACTTTAATTCCAAAATTTTCAACCTTTCCAATATCTACTTCCTGTTCTCTTTTGAAGGAGAGGGCCAGAAGGCGCAGAAACCCTTTTTTATTTTATTATATTTCCAAGATTTTTTTAAATGACTGTACCATAATCTGCCCAACAATGATTGTTCCACAGTTTTATCTTGGCTCTTTTCATTTTGGGGTTGTGATAAGGGAGAAGGAATAGCTTAATTAAGGCAACATCGATTGTCTTGAGTAAATAGGCTGACCTGACCTGAGTTTGCAAATAATTACTTAATCTAATATATGTATGTATATATATATATTCATTTAATATTTAATATATATTGATTTAAATGACATATATATTATATACATAAATATATGTGTCATTTAAATCAACTTCTTATAATAATTTCATTTACATGACATTATTGCTCTTTAGTCTTTTTTTTCTTTTGAGCACTGACTACAATTGTTGTATTGTCTGTACTTACTACTACTGCAGGTTACTTGGCAGTGAATTCCTTTTTCCCTCTTAATGTTAGGGCCTCTGAGTCACATTGGCTTGCGCTATTTTTCTCTTAGAGATTTAATCTCTATGAAAGCTTCGATGAGACTGGAAGGAAAATAAAGCCAGTAACTTCCATCTAATGGGGTCAAAAGTTGAATTATCTTTGTGACTATGCAGCATGTCAGCATTCTGTAACCACATACAGAATTTTGAAAAACAGAGTACAAATGCAACTTCTGCTTGAATGAAATGATAGTTTAAAGACCTTTTATTAAGACAAGGGGGTATGAGATGGAAGGAGGGTAAGTCAATCTAGAACACTGGGGTAGCTTACTATTTATGCTTATCATGAAAAATTTAACTTTAATAAACTTTAAGTACCTCACAACCTGGATATTTTGGGAATACATTTGGGAAACATAAAGATTTAGCAGTTGTTTGTGTATCACTATTTTAAAATTAAAGTTACTCTCATTAAAAAATAATAAAGTATCCATTACAGGACTTGAAACATTAATGTTGTCAGTGTAAAATCCTTAAGCTTGTATAACTGCAATTGTTAATCATAATAAACATCAAAAAATATTTTCTATTGGGTCTCTTTAGGCCAACAGCAATATTTTTTGTTTTTGTTCTTTCCTTTACTTGTTATAAATATATCTTCTCCCAAATATTTTAGGAAAGGACTTTCTTATAAATTGTTATTCTCTTGCAGTATTTCTTAATGTCATCTGATTATTCCTTAACATCCTTTTAAAATGTGTCTTTTTCATTTTATAGATGGGTCTGAAATAATAATTATGAAATATTTATCATTGTTTCCACACAGATCTCTTTGGTTAGTTTGGTAGCTGATTATTATCTAGGATACTCAGAACTTGCTATTCTGAAATCGCTTCGGATGCTAAGAATTTTATCTGTATATGAAGAAGTAAGGGTAAGAAACATAAAATATTCTACAATAATTTATACTTGCAAACAAGGTAATATAAACTGTGTAGAAGGTAAGACATTCTAGAAACACTGAACTCTATCCTTCTTTAGTATCAAAACCAAGATAAAATCCTATTCTACTGCACAAACTCATGCAGATTCTTAAAATCAGTTCTTATTGGGGTGGCTAGGTGGCGCAGTGGATAAAGCACTGGCCCTGGAGTCAGGAGTACCTGGGTTCAAATCTGGTCTCAGACCCTTAAGAATTATCTAGCTGTGTGGCCTTGGGCAAGTCACTTAACCCCGTTTGCCTTGCAAAAAAAGCCCCTAAAAAAATCAGTTCTTATCACTTAGATTTCATATCTTTACATGTCATAACATACAAATGTTTGGCACAGAAAATAAAAATATCTGAAAGTTTCAGAAGAAATTCCAATTTCATTATTCAATACATGGTTTGAGACTGTGATTTAAATGGTATAGAGCACTCCCTTGTTGCCTCCTCTACAATTCTATGAGATTTGCTTAGAGTACTTAAGAGGTTAAGTGACTTGCTCAAGGTCATCCAGTATATGTCAGAGAAAGGAAATGAACCCATATCTTCCTGTCATCCATCCCAGTTCTCTATTCACTAAGTCACATTGTTTTAAAAGTAATATTATTAAGCAAAATTATTAAGAGGAGATTTTATAAGTTTGACTTTCCTAATTCTTATTGACTATGATTCTTGGGCTAATAGTAGTTGATCAAATGTTAAAATTGGTTACTGTGTTTATATGATATAAATCTGGTCAACTCTTATTTCTTTTTTTTTTTCCTAGGTGGTCTTGCAAATTTTTTTGAAAGCAGTTCCATCCATCCTAAAAGCACTGCTGGTCTGCTTTATGTGTTGGCTATTTTTTAGCCTAATGGGAGTGAACTTGTTTTCTGGAAAGTTCTTCAAATGTGTTAACACTACAACTGGTGAAAAACTTTCTAGGACTACTGTCACCAATTTTTATGAATGTAAGATACTTATCAACAATAGTGGAGAAGTTCAATGGAAGAATGGAAAAGCAAATTTTGACAATGTTGTAAATGGTTACCTTTCTCTCCTTCAATTAGTAAGTAGCTTTTCTACAGTGTGTGGCTCATTCACCCAACACATACACTCATATCCTTGTATGAGGATATTTTTTTCCCAAAAATGTATGGAGGAATAAAAATCAAAATTTTATTTTTTGTGTTTAGTTATGAATTTACAAAGAAATATAAAGATCAAAATACATGTGACAAAGTATTTCATGAGGTCTTGAGAGCATTGTGGAACAAATGTAGGTTAGATTAGAATGGAGTCTGGCAAAGGCACACCTAATTGAATAGACTTAACCAAGGTTTATTTTTAATATACCCATTGTAATAGTATTCTTGTGGGTAGTACGGCTTTGGGGAGCAAGGTTCTGGTTTTTTTTTTTCTTTTTTTTGTCCAAGTCTATCATTTTGTCAGTCTTTACATGGAAATTTCTTCTATCAGTGCAAATGAATAACTCCACTATTAATGAAAGTCTTAGAGAGTTGCCTGAGACACTGAGAGTTTGATTGACTTATAAAAGACATAGAGTTAATATATATCAGATATAAGAATTGAATACAGGTCTTCTTGACTAGGAGGCCAGATTTCCATACACTACTCCAATCTGCTCTGTTAAACACTTTTTATTTGATTGATCACTTGATTGCATATGCTGAATATATATTTATAAAGGCAACATTCAAAAATTTCAAAATTTAAAAAGAATTCAAAAAAATTCAAAAATCAATATTTTGAAACGATCAGACAGATGGTGCCTATAATAGCCACTTTACCGATGAGAAAACTGGAACTCAGAAATGAAATGACTTACCTTTAGTCATATGATTGGTAATTCTCAAATTGCTGTATTTAGATAACTATTGTTCAAAAATAAGATGTAGAGTTTAATAATAATATATTAGTCTTTGTACAATTAGTTTAGCTTAGCATTAGTTTACTCATCAAATGTGACATATTGAAGAAAAAAAGGAATAGATTAATACTAGATATTTTACTAAGTTAAAACAATACTTTGAAATATAAGATTTATTCATCAATGATCATTCAGTTAAAGTCTTTGAGTTATCCTAAAGTAAGGTTGAAACATCTCTTGTTCTTAACTGTCATCTCTAGAAGCAAAATTTAATAAATGTAATATTTGCAGGCCACCTTTCAAGGATGGTTGGATATCATGTATGCAGCTGTTGATATAGTTGAAGTAAGTATGGGACAATATATCACCTCATAATAACTATTAATATTTAAAGTTAACTAAGTTCTTTAAAATACTTAGGCTTATAAAATATGAAGTTTCATCTTCATCTTACAGAAACTGAGGTTCAAGAAGGGAAATTATTTGTTTAAGGTTACACAATTGGGAGATAGAAGAATAAGGGCACAAACCCAGATTTTCATTGCATTTTTTAAAAAGTGCTTTTACCACCACCACCATACATATAATCAGTGAGTTAAAAAGCATTTTTTAAGTGTGCCAGACACTGCTAAATAGTAGATATATGAATGTCAATGGTCAGAAAGCGGTCAATGAGTTTCTATTCTAAAAGGAAAGACTACATCTAAAAGGAACTTGAAGAAATGTGTGATGGGCAAAGTAGTAGATAATTCTTATAGTGATAAGAAATGAAGATGAGTGGGTCTTAACCTCTTTGCTTCTGAAAGGAGCCAACATTCAGAAAGAAGAGGACATAGAAACAAAAGTATGAGAAGTAATTCACAGGTGGAGCAAGCTTCTCTGGTGAATAGATTTCTAGGAAATTCTAGAAAAAGTCCTCTTGATAATCAACAGTTTAAGAGAGAGAGAGAGAGAGAGAGAGAGAGAGAGAGAGAGAGAGAGAGAGAGAGAGACAGAAATAACCAAAACTCATTAATAGTTCACAATCATCTAATGTTTTCTCCATGTTGACCCTTACAGAGAGGTAGTGTATTATCTCTGTTTTGAAGATAAGGAAACTAAGCTTTTGAGAGATTAGACCTCTTGCCCTCTATCTAAGAGCCAGTCTTTCTCAGAGTCAGGATTCAAACGAGTGTCTCGTTATTCCAAGTACACTTCACTTTCTTCTAATGTGTATTCTGTTGTCTTTCTGTAGGCCATTTTTAATTCAGTTTCTAAGGCTCTCAAAACTAATTCTTCAAATTAAATGACAAGTTGCCAAGAACAATGAATCTGTTAAAAAAGTAAAAAAAAAAATGTTTCACAAGAACTCCTGGGGAACTAATGCCTTGTTTTAAATGTTTATTGTTTTCTGAAATGCCTAGTACTTCTTTCTCCCTAAAGGTGGAGCTAATATAATTTGCGAAACCTGTGGACTTTCATTTTCAGATTTTAGAATATCTTTGGTTCCTACCCCATGGGTTTATTTGTTGATTGTCATGAACTATGAATGACTAATTTAAGTGTAGGTAACAAACTTTTAAAACTAAATCAAAGCAAAATGGTGGCCCCTAGATAATAAGATAGAAAGGGGGGGAAGCTTATGTTCTTGCTTATAACTAATAATTATTATATTCAATTGATTTCTTCAATAATTATTGATTTTTGCTAATGTTTGTTGTTCTTTCTTCCTTTTTAAGGTAAACTATCAGCCTACATATGAGAACAATATCTATTTTTGTCTTTACTTTATCAATTTTATTATCTTTGGATTATTCTTTCCCTTGGTCTTCTTTATTAGTGTTGTCATTAATCATTTCAAACAACAAATAAAGATAAGTATTTCAAATCTTTAATTATTCAATCCAATTGTATTCTAGCAACTTTAATTAAAGAACTATCCTATACCAAGTTACTAGATATTAGGGACACATCCACTTTCGCCATCCCTCAAACCCCCCCCCCATATTTCTTTCCAAATATGGAAACCAGCAGAGCACTGTGTGGGGTGTGGGGAGTAGCAGAAACCACATTTACAAAGCTAATTATAGATTAATGTAGATTGTAACTGGAGATAGAGTTCTAAACAAAGGAAAATTTGAGCAAAGAACACTTTTCATGAAGAAAATGAATTCATCCATCAATCAACAAGCAAATATTAAGGCCTTAATAATTTAATAGTTTAAGCAGCAATAGTGAACAGAAAGTAAAGAATATGATCAAATCATATCAGGATTAAGTCACCACCAGGTGATGTGTCTATCTATCATTCCTGACCTATGCAGTCTGGGCATTTTTTGTATGTATATCCTTCTATACAGAGAGAGTGACATAAAAATACATAAATCCCTTAAGACAGGTTTTTATTTAATGCAAGAGGGGTAACATCCCATTCTGAAAGGATCAAAATCTCTGCTTCCATAACTATTTGCTGATTGAGGAAAATTGAGACAAAAAAAATTTATAATAATTTCCTTTATTTTTTTACATTGGTGGTATAGGTATCTTCATGACAGAGAATCAGAAGAAATATTGCAATTTGATGAAAAATTTCAGGCACAAAAAACCCCAAACAACAATACCTCGACCCCAGGTAAGCAAAATAGCTAATTCTCATCCAGATTGTCAGGAGATTCTTTTTACTTTCTCCTCTAAATGTTTAATTTTTTTTCTTTTTTTTAATTTAATGTTTATTCTCATTTTTTACAAATAATGTTTTTGTACATTAATAAAAATTCTTGTTTAAGAGTAAACAAAATACCCCCTCCCCACAAAAAAATATAGACTCGGGGCAGCTAGGTGGCATAGTGAATAGAGCATCGGCCTTGGAGTTAGGAGAACCTGGCTTCAAATCCGACCTCAGGCACTTAATAATTACCTAGCCGTGTGGCCTTGAGCAAGCCACTTAACCCCATTGCCTTGAAAAAAATTTTTTAAAAATTTAATAAAAATAATATAGACTCGCTTGAGCAATAAAGTAAAGGGGAGAGAAAAAATTAAAATTAAAAAAATAGTAATAATTGTAGGTATGGTCAAGTGGCACAATGGATGGAGCACCATCCCTGGAACCAGGAGCACCTGAGCCCATATCTGGCCCCGTACACCCAATAATCACTCAGGTGTGTGACATGCAAGCCACCCCAACCCCACTGTTCTGCAAAAAACAAAAAAAGAAAAAAAAACCCAAAATAAAATAAAATAGTAATAATAGTAGGGGTGGCTGGGTGGTGGACAGAGCATTAGCACTTGAGCCAGGAGCACCTGGGTCCCAATCCAGGCTCAGACACCCAAAGATCACCCTGCTATGTAGCCAGGCAGGCCACCCAGCCCCATTTGCCCTGCACCCCCTAAAAAATAACAATAATAATAATAATAAAAATGTGCTTCAGTCTTTGTTCCAACACCAACAACTCTGTCGCGGGTGGATCACTTTCTTTATGACAAGTCCATGGCAAAAGTTACTTCCATATTTTTCCACCCTTGCCATTGCTGATCACAACTCCCTCCTTTCGTATTTCTCCACTACCATATATTATATTTTCTCTCTCCTTTCACTCTGACTCTGCTGTAGGGTAGCTGAGTGGTGCAGCAGATAGATCCTTGGCCCTGGGGCCAAGAGGCCCCAAGCCCCCTTACCACCCCTTAGGCCCAGGATCCAACTGGCCCTATGGTCCGGGTCAGGTCATCCAATCCCAACCCCTTGCAAGAAGTAAAAGAGAAAATGTGTTATATCTGACCACTCTCCCCGCCATGGTCCATCCTATCCTCCATCACTCACATCCCCCCTTCTCCCTGTCCCCCCCGCTTCTTACTCCAGATGCCTATACCCCATTGAGTATATATACTGTTTCCTCTCCTAGCCACCTCTAATGAGAGCAAAGATTCCATCATTCCCCCTTACCTTCCCCCTTCCATAACATTGCAATAGTTCATTGTGATAAAGAAAAATCTTATTATATGAAATATCTTGACCTATTCCCCCCTCATTTTTCTTTCTCCCATTACATTTCCCTTTTTTTCTATTGACTCCATTTTTACAACATAAAATTGACCTTTCTCCTGTGCTTCAACTATAAAAGCTCCTTCTACCTGCTCTATTAACTGAGAAGGTTCATATGAATATTATCAGTATCATTTTTCTATGCAAGAACACATGGAGTTCATCATCATTAAGTCCCTCATATTTTCCCCCTCTCCTTCAACCTCTATGCTTCACCTAAGTCCTGTATTTGAAGATCAAACCTTCTGTTCAGCTCTAGCCATTCCAACAGGAACATTTGAAATTCCCCTGGTTCATTGAAAGTCCATCTTTTTCCCTGGAAGAGGACATTCATTTTGCAGGGTAGTTGATTCTTGGTTGCATTCCAAGCTCTTTTGCCTTCCGGTATATTATATTCCAAGCCCTATGAACTTCCAATGTAGTTGCTGCTAAGTCCTGTGCGATCCTGACTGCAGCTCCACAATAATTGAATTGTGTACTTCTGGCTGCTTGTAATATTTTCTCTTTGACTTGGGAGTTCTGGAACTTGGCTATAATATTCCTAGGGGTTGTTTTTTTGGGATCTCTTTCTCGGAGGGATCTGTAGATTCTCTCCATTTCTATTTTGCCCTCTGCTTCTAGGATATCAGGGCAATTTTAAGGTAGTAATTCTTTGAAAATGATGTCAAGGCTCTTTTCCTGATCATGACTTTCAGATATTCCAATAATTTTTAAATTATCTTTCCTCAATCTGTTTTCCATATCAGTTGTTTTTTCAATGACATGTTTCACATTTTCTTCTAATTTTTTCATTTTTTTTTGGTTTTGAAGTATTGATTCCTGATTTCTCATAAATTCATCAATCTCCCTGAGTTCTATTCTATGTCTGAAGGATTTGTTTTCCTCAGAGAGCTTTCTTATCTCTTTTTCTATCTGGCCAGTTTTACTTTTTAAAGCATTCTTCTCCTCAATAACTTTTTGAACTGTTTTATCCATTTTACCTAAGCTGGTTTTTAGTATGCTATTTTCTTCAGCATTTTTTTTGGATTTCCTTGACAAAGCCGCTGACTTCATTTCTTTTCCCAGTTTTTGTTCTAACTCCCTCATTTTCTTTTCAAAGTCTTTTTTGAGCTCTGTCATAGCCTGAGCCCAATTTCTGTTTTTCTTGGAGGCTTTAGATGCAGGATCTTGTGCTTCCTCATCTTCAGACTGAATGTTTTGATCCTTCCTGGGCTCATATATGAAATATTTTTCAATGGTGTTCCTCTTTTTTCTCTGCTTGCTCATTTTCCCAGCCTGAGCCTGCTTTGGGGGTGCTTCCTGACCTTTTGGGACACTCCCACAAGGGTCTCAGTGTGTGAGGTTCTGTCCTCCCTCCTGGTCTGTGAATGACCATATGCGCCCCCCTCTGCCATGGGGCTGAGGTGGAGGGGGCCCCTGCTTTTCTATTGGGGGGGGCCTAGACTGCGATCAGGATCTAAATGTGGTCAGAGCCCAAGATTCTTGTTCCAGGGGCAGAGGACAGAGGTCTGCAGTCTCTCTCTTCACTCCCCTCCTTAGGTTCAATGGGCTCATTCCTTACGGGCTACACCTGCTTCTGTTTCCTGGTCTGCATTGGCCATGCTGCTGCTCGCTGCTCACTGAGTGCCCTGAGGGCTGGCCTTCACATGCTCACTCTGGCAGAGGTCGCCCTCTGTTCCCCCAATTTGTGCCTGGTGCTCCCGGGGCTTAGCTTAAGAAACTCCCTAGCTGCTGTGACCCTCAGCTCCCAGCACCCTGGGGCTGCCTCTGGGAAGCTAAAGTTCTTTCGCTCTGGCAGTCCACCCCTCTGGCGGGCCGCCCCTCCAGCCCAGGGAGCAGAGCCTTTCTGCTCTTTTCCAGGTTACCTTGAGTAGGAGAACTGCATCCCTGGGACCCTCTGTGGGTTCTGTCTCTCAAAAATGTAGTTAAAGTCCTTAGTTTTGAAGTTTTATGAGAGAACGCCTAAGAGACTTTCCTCTTGTTGCCATCTTGGCCTCTCCCCCCAGTTTATTTTTTTCAAAAGAAATACTGATAAGTTTTATACCATCTAAATCTCCCTATTCTAATTATGACCATTTATCATATTTATAATTTGTAAATTTAAGACTTATGCCAACTCCTTTTATATAGTATAGAAATTACAGTCTATTATGTTAATCAGTAATTTGTATGTGTTTCTTCTACCAGTGTTAGATTCAACTCTTTTATTCTCTAAAGTTTCCTGAATTATTGTGATCAGAAAAAAAAAAGTAAGCACAAAAAAAATCAAACTTTTCCACAACAAAGCTTTCTACAATATTGATTCTGGACTGCCAGTTTATTCAACTTGCTAGGACCAAACAAAGCTTGTGCCACATAGGCATAGCTTTTGACAGCAAAAGATCACCTCCACAGGCCAATGAGGTATCATTGTAAAACTTTAGTTGAGGATATAATCTAAAAGCAAATTAACAGTCTGCTGCAAACAATATCTTTTTTTAGATGAAAAGGTTTTATTAAACACTTACTATGTGACTGGGTTATCCTGAAAGCTGTGAATACAAATACAGAAATGAGAGCTTTGGCATTCAGGTAGCTTAATTCTGGTGGAGAAGACAATCCAAATTTAGGAGTGATAGCCAGGGTAGAAAGTTTTGATCAAGGAAATTATAAAGATGGTGAGTAGAGCAACAGAACAGCCAGTTAACATAAACTTTCTTTTTTAACATTAATTTTACAAAATGGGTTCCAAATTTTATTTCTTCTTCACTCCAGTCCCTCTCCTAGCCATTGAGAAATCGAGCAATATGGTACCCATTATACCTGCGATATCATATAAAGCATATCTCCATGTTAGCCATGTTGCCAAAAAAAATCAGAAAAAGAAAGTGGATAATAATATGCTCTAGTTTGCACTAAGAGTTCATCAGTCCACTTTCTGGAAGTGGAGAGCATTGTCTTGGATGATTATAATGATCAGAGTATCTAAGTCTTTCACAGTTGATCTTCATCATAGTATTCCTTCACAACATACTTTGTCCTCCTGGTTCTGCTCACTTCACTTTGCATCAGTTCATATAAATCTTCCCAGGGTTTTCTGAAACCATCCTATTCATTTTTACTTCTATCACAATATTATTCCATCACAATTATATGCAACAGCTTGTTCAATCATTCCCCAAATGATGGATATTCCTTCAATTTCCAATTCTTTAGCACAACAAAAAAGAGCTACTCTAAAAGATTCTTGTATAGGTTCTTTTCTTCTGATATCTTTGGGATATAAACCTAATTATCAAGTATTTCTTTATCAAATGGTATATACATTTTTAGAATCCTCTAGGCATAATTCCAAATTGTTCTCTACACTGGTTGGATTAGTTCACAACTCTACCAACAATGCATGAATGTATTCATTTTCTACATTCTTTCCATTTGTTGCTTTCCTTTTTTAGCCAGTATGATAGGTGTATTTTTTAAAGTTTCTTATTTGATTCTCTCTAATTATTAATTAGAGTTATTGTTTTTTTTAATATGATCATTGACATTTTGGATTTCTTTTCTGAAAATGTCTTATTCATATCCTTTGACCATTAATCAGTTAGAGCAATGACTTATTTTTATACATTTGGTTCAGTTCCCTGTATAGTTAAGAAATAAAGTATTTATCAAATAAAATTTGCTAAAAATGCTTTTTCCTAGTTCAGTAACTAATTCAATATATCTCAAGGTATTTGAATACTATTATTTTTTTAATTGTAAGAGAGCTTATAGATCAAGAAGTCCAATCCCTTCACTTCATCCAACTTATGTCCTGTAAAGTATGAATGGAAGCAAGTACAGGAAAAAGAGGGCAATGTCTTTCTTTAGTTCTATGATTGAGAAAGACTTCATAGCCAACCAAGAGTGGTTCCATAAGATCAGCAAGGAAAAACCAATAGAAAAAATTGATAGTCCTAATACATAGGAGACATAAAATTCTCCTTTGCTTGAGTACTCTTCCACCATGTAGTTCCTTCATGTTTATCTTTACTGTGTAAATCTTCTGCTCACAAGTATTTCTCATGTTTGTAGCTTCTTGTGTTTATTTAGTTTGTGTTCAACCTTTCAACTGATCATATATTTATTATTTGTAAGGTTATTTGTTATAGGTTTATAGGGCAAATTTTTATTCCTATTTTTCTTACTACAATATTGCATTTAATTGTTGTTTTAAGCTTATTCCACTCTCTGGTTGACCAGTTAAAAATAAACATCACCAAGGAGATGGTAAGATAATTTTTCAATGTGTCCCCACAAAGTACTTTGTTCTTCCCTTTGACTTGAGGTCTCAAAACAAAGTTGGTAGTAATGGTATCATATTTGTGTTTTCTGCATGAAAATATCAGAAATGACAAGTGAAGTAAAAAAAATTTGGGTGGGGGTGGGGGGTGGGGGGAAAGATGACTTGATGAAATCCATGTAAAATAAATATAGATATTCTCCTGGTCTCCAGTCTAATAATTGTGTTAAAGGAAGAAAATTACATTATACTGGCATGACTTGTTATAAGGAAGCCATGATGGTTTTAATGCCCATTATTTTCCTTCCTAATGCATCTAAAAACCATACATTTATTGATGCATTCTGATATTTTGCTAGGATTCAGATTCAAGTTTACTAGCCTATTTTATATTAAACTTTACTATTGGGCTTTGTTTTGTCAATGATTTGTGGCTATAAAATCATTTTGTACTCATTCAATGAACCTTTCCTTAAAATAGGCAAAAAGAGTTATATTGTAATCATGTTATATATTGATTTCCCATTTGTACTCACTTCATATGGTATCTTCATTTAAGACTTCCCAAGCTTCAGGGGCAGCTAGGTGGCACAGTAGATAGAGAATTGGCCCTGGGGTTAGGAGTGCCTCAGGTCAAATATGGCCTCAGACACTTAATAATTACCTAACTGTGTGGCTTTGGGCAAACCACTTAACTTCATTTGACTTGGAAAAAAATCTAAAAAAAAATACTTTCCTCATGTTCATCATTTCTTACATTTCAGTAATATTTCATTTTATTCATAGAACATTTCTAGTTCAATAAATACCTAGCTGGTAATATGTTTTATTTTACATTTTTATTTTGACTTGTGTCTTTATGTATCTTTATTCTTAGAGTTTATACTTAGCAATTTACTTATCTGTATTTTAAAGGATCTCGCTTCTCCTGTTTTTAACATGATTTATTAGTCTAACAATAGTTTTTTGTGTTTTCCATTATCCATTTTCTAAATATCATTGATATTGTCAGACATCACATCATCATTTTATTAAAAGCTAATGATATTAATATTTATATCATGCTATGTGTCAGATAGTCCAAAACACATTACAATTATTATTTCATTTATTCTTCACAACAACATGATATGTAGATGCTATAAATATCCCCATCTCATATATGAGGATACTGAGGCAAGCATAGCTTAAATGACCAGGGTCACAAAGCTCATAAGAGTCAAAGATCAGATTTAAACTCAGATCTAATTCCAGAAGCAGTACTTTATTCACTGTACCACATAATTATGTTAGATTGTAGTCTAGTCAAGAAAATGAAGTAATATTGAGGAAAGTTAGATATTCTCTTAATCTGTCTTCATTTATCTTGGATTTATTTCACTATTAACTATTTTTCTTTCATTTTTCTATCAGAAAACAAATCTGATAGACACTCTAAGTATTATGCCTCAATTATTTTACTATAATTTTTCCCAAAACTTGTCTCATTGGAATAAATGTTGGGTGAATGTGCTACAGATACAGATATGTTCTATTACCTTAGAGATTTATATTTGTAAGTTTCCAACCTCAGTCTCAACATGAAACATATTGCATTGCATAGAGGAGGAGCATTTAGATAATTGATTTTATTAAATCATGAATGTGAAATTCAAATTCTAAGAAATTTAGTAGCTCAATATTTTTATAATGACTCTCAGAAAAAGTTATCCAAAACTATCGTATTTCTATTTATATATGAAATTATGGCTGAGCACTAGATACATTAAGGTATTAGTGAGACAATATATGAAAATTGGTAGTGAGAGTACATTTTGAAACAAACAATTTTGTTTAGGAACAACAATGGGAAGAGGCCAAAATCAACAAAGAAAAAAATATTGTAATATTGTTTACATTATGAAATATTAAAAGATATTGCAGAATTCCTTCAGGGGACTCAGTAGTACATTCATGCATATGTTTATAGATGATTAACATTTTGCTGGAGAAGCTGGAGATAGAAAAAAAGAGACAAAGCATTTGATACTACTGCCAGTTGACAATCCATCAACATTGTAAACAATATAATATTACAGTAGTGTGGGAATTTTTTTTCTCATGTGCCTTACTATAGTAAATGTCTAAACTATTTGATTTTGATCAAATGGATAAAACATAGGACTATAGTTTTACATAGATGAATTTTCTGAGTCTAATGATTTTAATTACAATTTGACATTCACTCTCTTATTGCAGAACAAATTCCAGGGATATATATTTGATCTAGTAACAAAAGATGCTTTTGAGATCACCATTATGGTACTCATCTGTCTTAACATGGTGACCATGATTATGGAAACAGATAACCAGAGTGCACATACAAGAAACATTTTATACCAGATCAACTTGGTGTTCATTGGTCTCTTTGTGGGAGAATGTGTGCTGAAACTCATCGGCCTCCGCCAATACTACTTTACCATAGGCTGGAACATCTTTGATTTCGTGGTAGTCCATCTCTCCATTATGGGTAAGTATGTTTACTTATGAGATATCAATTTAGAATGATCTTAAATCAGGCAGGAAAGACCTAAAGATTCTTGAATCTTTTCCAAATTATTATGAACAGCTTTGAAAGAAAGATGAAAGAAAAATTTCTTTCAAAATTTTTGTGATAAAATTTTATATTTGAGCATGATTTCAGTTCTGGCGTCAAAGTGCCAGAAGAATAAAATAAATCTGTGAAAGTTATCAATAAAGAAATCTGTCAGCACAGAGAACAAGAAGAAAAGTTTGCAGATGTATTGTTCTCTAAGCTGACAAAAGAGCTAGTCTTTTTTATTATGTTTTGCCTTCTTTTAAAGCAGTAAATTAATTCTGGAAGGACTAGGCACATCAAGTAACAAAAAATGTTAAATTACTTTTTGAAATTTTAAAAATTGTTCATCCTATCTATATTTTGCTTCTTTTAGAATTGAAAAAGTGAACTATCTTAAGCAATGAGCTTGATCCTCTGAGTTATTCTCAAATTTTAGTCCCTTCAGTCTGGCTTCAGAACCAAGACAGAAGTTGTGTTGACTTAACATGTTGAAAGAAATGCTTGTAGTATAATTGCAGTATGAATTATAGGAATAAGGCCTGGGTGAGGAGAATAATCTGAGGAATTTCAAGCACAGAATTCTATTATTTCTCATTCAGTTGTATGAGTGGGATGGACCACATATAATAAGGTGAAATTGAATAGAGAGAAATACAGAGATTATTGCTTGGGATCCAGTGAACTTACCTCACAAATGAAGGACATTAAAATAAACTAGAGCTGTCTGTGAAAATATTGTGTGTGTGTGTGTGTGTGTGTGTGTATGTGTGTGTGTGCATGTATGAGAGGCAGAGACTGAGAGACAGAAGCGAGAGAGAGAGAGAGAGAGAGAGAGAGAGAGCAAGAGAGAGAGAGAGAGAGAGAGAGAGAGAGAGAGAATATTTGTGTCAGTTTTACTATACTTTACCTTTGTTGGATCATTTAGGGAGAATTGTGTTAAATTCTGTATAACAAAGTTCAAGAAAGATATAGCCAACCATATTAATAAATGCGTGAGCAATAGGACAAACCTCAAGGAGATTTTGACAAAGATTGACTGTAGGAGGAATTAGGGGTGGTTATTCTTAAAAAAGAGAAGACTTAGAGAAGTGATCCTCAATTAGTTGTAAGGATGACATGTAGGAAATAAATTAAAACATATGCTACTTAGTTCAGGATAATAGAACCCAGAACTATGGACAGAAGTTGCAGTGATAGATTTAGGCTTGATAGAAGGAAAAGCCTGTTCACAATCACAGCTGTTCCCAAAATGTAATGAATTGCTTACAAGGTAATAGGTTCTCCTTCACTGTACATCTTCAAATAACATCTGTCGAAATACTTTTTAATAATCAACATGTGTTTATCTTTGTATTTCAAGCATTAGACTTCTTAATGTTATAAATATAAATGAATACTATATAGAAGAGTTTTCTTTAGATTAGACTGTCATATATGATCTCTGACATCCCTTCTAAACTTCACATGTGCAATTATGCATTTGTGTATATCCATGTCCTGGATCCTCTGTTTTAGAACTTGGTGATTGAATTTTATCCAAGTACTTGATGCTGAATAGAATCATTCATTGATTTATTAAAAACTTTTAAGCACCTACTATGTGACAAACACTGTGCTTAGCAGTTTGATGATTCAAACATTATTCAAAGGACTATGTTACAAGTATATAAAAAATAATTGGAAACAATTGAGAGAGGGAGAATATTAGAAATAACAGAAATTAGAGGACTTGAAGGAATCTAGGGACAACAGCAGATGGAGATGAGAAGGAAGATCATTCTAGTTATGGCAGATAGCCAGTGATGATGACTGGAGAAGAGATTTGTATTCATTGAGAAACAGCTGGAACAGTGTCATTGAATCACATAGTACATTAGAGGAAGGCAAGGATTAAGAGGAGTGTAAAAGACACAGTAAAAATTATGTATAAGCAAAATATAATTTCTATCTGTCACATGTCTAGGCCCAATAATAATGATGTTAATATGTCACTACTTTATCAACTTGAGTTGAATCAGAATCTTGATACTATACTTTGAACAACACTCTGCCAGTCTTCCAAAGATAATAAGAAAAGTATTTACAGATTTATTAAGTACCTACTATGGTACTTACACCAGTCTTTTATAATCTGGATCCAATCTATGTTTCTACATAAACATAGCTTATGCCTTCATATCTTCATGATTTGCTCCTGCTTTGTCTTTAATCCTACATTCCCATCTCTCTTTTTTTTTTACAACTCTTAAAATCCCTTACATCATTCACTTAAAGTCCCAGAACAGTAATGGATAGATCCTGTGTCTTCCTAATGCATATAGTCAAAATTTGATAGGGATTCTTCCAAGATTAATCAAAGTGGATAATAACTATTCACTTCTGGTAATTCACAGAGGTCCAAATGAAACTTTCAGAAGAATGTCATGAGTATTATCAGTGATTCTGAAGATTTGGACAAAAAACTGATTACCACAAGGCATACAGTTTCTATTTCCTCACTGTTTTCCAATGAGGGCAAGGAATGAAAAAGAGGAAATAATTGAAAATTGAATAACAAAGAATATCGTATTTGAAAATTTGATTTAGCTTTCTATACTTTAGTTTATAATATAGATTTGGCAGATTCCTACCCAGAAATGCAATATATCTTTTTTTGAAAGTCTAATAGTATTGTATTTTTTGAAAATCAAAATGAAAGTCAAGTACAAACTTCTTTATACTAATGATAGAAGTGCGAGAAGACTGATATATATATATATATATATGTATATATATAGCCACAAATTTAGACAATAAAGGGAATTTTTTAAAAAAGGATAGAAATTTGCAGAAAGAAAAGCTAAGAAAGTGCCAGTAGTTAAACTTACAGCATCAAAGATCTATACATAAATTATTCAAAATTGAAGCAACAAGCAAGGAATTAAAGATCCCACCTAGAAATCTTCTTTGTGTTCAGGTACTTAATAAATTTGTATATACTCTCTCTCTCTCTCTCTCTCTCTCTCTCTCTCTCTCTCTCTCTCTCTCTCTCTCTCTCACACACACACACACACACACACACACACACACACAAAACATATACAATAAAAAAAATCATTTTTTTCTCTCATGACTGACCTTAACCCAGATATTCTCCATCACACTTCCTGTTTCAGGTGTTGGGATTTCCTCACATAAGTATAGTCTAGTAATATGCAATGTTTCCCTTTTTATCTATCCTATTTCTTTGAAGTAAGGCACACATGACCAGAGTTTAATCTAAAATAGTCTTCGGGAATAATAGAATGATGATGCCTGACAATAAAATCCAGAGCTGTTTATTTCTTTGATAGTTTTCCCTACAAAAAAAGTGGCCTTTACAGGGGAAATGTCAGAACCGAAATGATTAGCAGGAAATTGATATGTATGGTACATAAATATGTGGTAAGAGAAAATTTATCTGTCCTTGAAAAATTACATTTTCCTGAATCAGATAAACTGCATCCTTAAATACTGAAAGATTGTTGTGTGTGCCTATTAATATTTGAAAGATTATGGAAAATAGAATAATACATCATTATAAATTGATAAATAGATTTCAGAAACCATTCATTCCATTTATTCTAATCCCTGAGGAATAGGAGAATCAGAGAGGTTAAATGACTTGAACTTTATCACAAAACTAGTTATAATCATGAGCACAATTTAAAACCAGATTATCTTGATTACTAGTGTGGTACTTTTACCACTATGCCATGCTTCTTTTAACACGACTGAAGAAAGGAAAAGGTTGTCTCAGTTTTCACAAAAGGAGTGAGAGAGCATAGGGTTTTTCCTCCAAAAATCATTAAGCTTCACCTTGATTTTAAAAGAAATAAGAGAATGAATCATGGATGGTGATTCCAAAAATCCATCTTGGATTTATCTAAGGTAGTTCTTGTCAGGCTAACATGATTTCCTTTTGACAGGATTACAAGATTGGTAGATGAGTAGAATGCTGTGTATATACTTTACCTAGTTTAAAGCAAAGATTTTCATCAAGTACTTTATTCTGTTCTTGCAGAGAAGATGGAAAGAAAATAGAGAATAGAGAATACAAATCATTTGAGAATACAATAACTTGAATTTAGAACTGACTAGGTAGCTGAACTTGAATGGTTGCTGAGAATTCAATGTCAGGAGGAGAGGATTTCTGTAGACAGAACATGAGTGATCTATTCCTGGCCATATCTTAATTAATATTTTGCCAGTGACTTGGATAAAATCTTAAAGGGTTTGCTCATCAAATTTTTCAGTTAATACAAATCTAGGAAGAATGATATCTAGCCCACAGGATCTTATGAATGTGAATAAATGTTGTCTTTTACTAGAGTTCAAAGAAAAATAAAAACAATTTTATAAGTATAAAATGAAGAAGGCATGAGAAAAATATTGTTAGTTTTAATGGACTACAGATTCAAATATGAGTTAGCAGTATGACATGGAAGCCAAAATAATTGTGATCTTACTTTATGTTAAGAGATACTTCCTTGAGGAAGATAATAATACACTATATTCAGCCTTTATCCAACATCATCTGGAGTAATGGGCATCATAGTTTAAGAATGGCAGTAATAAACTGGCAAGGGTCTAGAAGACAGCAACCACAATGATGAAGGACTTTGAACTCATAATATAAGAATATCAGTTATGAGAACTTGACATGTTTTTCCCAGAGGAGATTCAGGAGACATATGACAACTGTCCACCTATTTTAAGGGTTATCATATATAAAAGAAGGATTAGATGTATTCTCTTTGGCTCCATGGATTAGGAGTAGTAGGATGAGGTTGCAGAAAGTGATTTGAGCTTAGTGTTTCTTTCCATTCTCTCTCTCTCTCTCTCTCTCTCTCTCTCTCTCTCTCTCTCTCTCTCTCTCTCTCTCTCTCACACACACACACACACACACACACACACACACACACCCAGACACCCCATAAACAGATGAGTTTTTTTTTTATTAAAGCTATCCAAAAGTAGAATGGGTTGTGTTGAGAGGTAATGAGTTCCACCTTCTTTGAAAAATCCCCTTCAAAGAGTCTGTATTGAGAATATTGTAGTGGAGATCCCCTTAAAATCTCAAATTTTTACCTCTGGAAGTATTCCTCCTCCTTACTTATACAATTAACTCTATTCCTAGCAAGGATCCAGGACTCTGTTCTTCCTCTCTTCAACCATTACACGCTTTAAAGATCTTTGAAAGGTTTAGAAAACAATGCATGTTCTGTTTTCATTTGCCTTTCTGAATCTCACCTTCCTACCAGGTGGCTAAGGGGGTTATGCAAATGATCATGGTCTATTTCTCAATAAAAGAAGAACAGCAAATGTGTGTTTAATGAATTTATGATAGATGTTTAAACATGTTGCTTTTTATGTTTTTCCACAGTTGTATTACAACCTCATTTGACAGACAAATATCTCCTGACCTATGCCCAGGTACAAGTGATCCGTCTCATCAGATGTGGACGAGTCCTGAATTTCATTAAAGGAAGAAAGGGCATAGGTTTATTAATCTATGCTCTGATGCTGTCCCTTCCTACTTTTTGGAATATTGTGCTTTTGCTTTTCTTAGTTATGTTTATTTATGCCATTCTAGGAATGTCCCACTTTGCCTATGTTAAAAAGGATGCTGGAATTAATGACATATTCAACTTTGAAACTTTTAGCAACAGCATACTTTGCATCTTCCAAATTACCACATTTGCTGATTGGGATGGTCTGCTAGAACCAATTCTTAACACAGGACCACCAGACTGTGACCCTCAAAAAATTCACCCAGGAAGTTCTGTTAAAGGAGATTGTGGAAATCCTTCTTTGGGGATTTTATATTTTGTGAGTTATATCATTATATCCTTTCTTGTGCTTGTAAACTTGTTCATTGTTATTATCCTGGAGATTTGCAGTATTGTGTCAGATGAAAATGCTCAGTCTCTGAGTGAAGAAGCTTTTGACAATTTTTATGAGGTTTGGAAGCAATTTGATCCCAATGCCACCCATTTCATAGACTACAGTCAGCTCTCTGAGTTTGCTGCTTCATTGGATCCCCCTTTTCATATAGGAAAGCCAAACAAAGTTCAGCTCCTAGCCATGGATCTGCCCATGGTCAGAGGTGATCAAGTTTTCTGTCCTGATGTCTTATTTGCTTTTACAAAGCACATTATGGGACAAAGTAAAGAATTTGACTGCATCCATTTATCAATGTGTAAGCAGTTTCTGTCATCATGTCTTTTTCAAATTTCCTATGAACCAGTTACTACTACTCTAAAACGAAAACGAGAGGAGATTTCAGCTCTGGTCATTCAGAGAGCATTTCGACGTCACTTGTTAAGGCAAAATAAATTGTGTAACTATCACCTCAAAGGTAAAGACAGGAAGAAGCTGACTGTTAATGAAGAAATAGTATCTGATAAAGTTCATGAGAACTCAACTCTAGAGAAAGGACGTGATCTGAGCTCTTCTCCCACTTCCATACTTTTAGATAGTGGAATAGAGCAAGATAGAGAGAAACATGAAACAGACCAAACTGAAAAAGAATACAAAGGCAAAACTGACAGGGAACAGGAAAAGTAGGAATTCTATTTTGTTGATATTTGGCTACAATTATTCAAGAGACTTATTCTATGGGGAGGACTATTTTGGTAAATCTATGCCAAACTAACTGATTTTTACAAAAACAAAATATAAATACATTGTTAATGCATCTAACAGTATAGTGATACTTCACTCATTGTAGATTTGGTATTGGTTTGGCAAGGTGGTGCAGTAGATAGTGTACTGGAACTGGAGTCAGGAGACATGCTTACAAATCTGGCCTCAGACACTTAATAATTACCTAGTTGTGTGGCCTTGGGCAAGCCACATAACCTCATTTGCCTTGCAAAAAAACTAAAAAAAAAAACATTTGGTATTAAAACAACCTTGTTAAGTGTTATCTGTTTTCTGTTTATTCTCTTATGTAAAAGAAAAAATAAAAAGGCTGCTAAGAATTGTACATTTTATAGACTAATAGAAGTAGAATCTAATTTTTACTTTTTGCCTTTGTCTTCTTCTTATAATGTCCTTGCCATCTCTCTCTCTCTCTCTCTCTCTCTCTCTCTCTCTCTCTCTCTCTCTCTCTCTCTCTCTCTCCTCCCCTCCCCTCCCCTCCCCTCCCCTCCCTCCTTCCCTCTCTTTCTCTCGCCCACATATCCACACATATATAAACATCACACAAACAAATTTATGCAATTAGGAGCATATGTACTTCCTTTTTAAAATGTATTCCTTTGGAAAACAGCAAATTAAAGTGTTTTACTGGTTCCCTTCCTTGCAGTGATCAAAGTAGTTGCAGCTGCTGAGATTTTTAGTTCATGCATAAGGAAATTTAGAACAGAATCATAGCATTTTGCATAAAAAAACTTTGTCTAAATGAAAGCACCTACCATCATTATGACCTTGCACCAGGAGTAACTATTTTATGCCTTAAAGTCTATAGAATTCTCTTAATATAAAGACTTGTCACTATTATTTAATATAACAATTATTCAACCTAAGCAATGCAGAGATTATGTGCAATATATTTTGCCCTAATATCCCATCTTCTTGTATTTCCTTTGCATTTATATTTTTCCAGAGCTTTAAAATTATTTTAAGATGTCCATTGCCATCATAAAAATACAGTTTTTGAAGTAAGGCAGCAATTCCTTAATCTTTTTTGACTGTTTTCTATGAAACCAAATTCTATACTTTCTGACCCTAAAATACTTCAGATATCCTTACTGCAAAGCACTTTGTGACCTAGATTCAGTTCTCATTTCCTGATATTTCTTAATCAATCTTCAGCTTTCAGCATAACTAAGAGCTTATTTCTTAGTAAAATCTTGCTGTGAATAAACTTGCTATGCTTCATGATTGAGCAAATAGCTATGACCTGGACACAGTATAACAGATATCAATGTACTGTATAGGTGATGGATAAATATTTGTTAGCAAGGTCTTTCTCAAACTTTTACCAATTAAAATATTGCACTTGATGTCCATGAAGTATCAGTTTTCTGCAGATTATACGTCACAAATTATATTTGCCTTTTCAAACTATTGGCCTATTTCTTTCTCTGCCTACTATCCAGAACTAAATTATTATAACTATTATTCCTTTGGAGAGACTTTATGGAAATACAAATTTTTGATGACCTGCTTCTTATGTTTCTCTACAGTAAAGTTTCCAACATACATCTATATTACAAAAATTATGTAACAATTAAATGCTGACTAATATAGTGATCATGCTCTCTCTATCCCCCTTCTCCCTCTAAAATTCCTTGTATTTTGTCAATAGTTTATATTTACTTACCTATGTGCTTGCTTTCCTCTAATAGAATGTAAGCTTTTTGAAGGCAAGGTTTTGTTTCATTTTGTCTTTCTATTACTAACACTGAACTTGATAAATAATATGTGCTTAATAAATGTTTATAAATTGAATTGAATTGAATTTAAAAATTATGCTTTTGCCACTACAGATTAAATAGCATGCATTTCTATCAATTTCCTTGAAACTATCATCTGATTGCTGTAGTACTTTCAGATATTTTAAAAATATTCTTCATTTTAATAGTTGTATAAATGGTAAATGTAAACTCTTCATCCTCCCAAATCTAATAAAATTATCTGTTATACCTTAAATAAGGTGTACCATTTCAATTTACTATTACTATTTTTACTATTTACTATTACTATTCAATTTACTATTAAATTCCTCAATGCTTGCCTTTCACAAGTACCCCAACTATGTTTTTTATTTATTTGTTTTTATTTTTTTTGCAAGACAATGGGGTTTAGAGACTTGCCCATGGTCACACAGTAAGGTAATTATTAGGTGTCTAAGACTGGATTTTAACTCAGGTCCTCCTGACTCCAGGGCTGGTGCTCTATCCACTTGCCATCTAGCTGCCCCACTATGACTCCTTTTAGCATTCATTTTGGTCTTTTTACAAGCTGTTTAGTTAGCAGAATACTAATAAACTTCCAGTAGCCTTTTTTGTCAGGGTTAATTCACATCAACAAAGCAAAAATATAATCATATCCTTTTTCAGATCATAATTTGGTATATCTTACTAAGAATTGCTATTTTTAGATGTGTCAGTAACCTAATCTAACTCATGTATCAATTTGAACTTCAACAGATTACTTCCTGATTTTATAGATTACTAAAGCCAGAAAGCAACTTAGAGTTCATTGAATACAACTTCCCCCTTTTTTATAAATTAATAAGCTTTCTTTAGCAATGCTGTAAATAAAACAGTTCTTTATCTTTATTTTAGCAATCTATTTCTTTATCTAGAATATCTTTAGTTAGATAATGTGATCCTTGACAGTGATCAAGAGAGGAAAGCCTAATAGTTATCTCTTAAGCAAGGGGGAAAAAAGCTCTCATTAGAGGGTCTTAAAGAAAAAGGAGGCAAGAAAATTTCACACTTCTCAGAGTGACCCTATATCCTTTCACACCTGGGTCAGGCACATAAATATCCCAAGACAAGTAACATACAGGGCTTTCTCAGTGGTTGAGCAGAGGAGTCACTGTCCTATGGCAGTATGCAAAGACCACAGAGAAGCAACAAAAGCATCAGGTAAAAAGGCCAGTTGGTCTGTCATCTTAAAACTTATTATTTCCAATATCTGGGTAAAATAACCAATATTAGCTAACATTTTTATAGCACTTATTATATGTGACAGGCACTATCCTAAGGGCTTTACAAATTATTGTCTCATTTTAAACCAAGACAAGGAATTTCTTCATATTTGAAATGTAAAAAAGCCTGATTGTGGGGTGAGGGGGAGGAATATTTGGAAATCCCTATATCAAACAGTTTTTTTTTATTGGGGGGGGTATTAGACTGAAAGGATTTTCAAGCCACTGCCTCCAACAACAAAAATCTTAAAATATCACGTTAGAAATTTTCATTTAATTCCCTTCTATAGAGAGGAAACAGTAATTACAAATGGCTTACCTTAAGTCACAGAGGAAGAAGCATTCAAATAAACTAAACTGATTTAGAATCAAATGAAACTCCCTTCTCAAAGCCCCACTAATTTTGTCAGAATTGGAAAGATCCTTAGTGAGCATGTTGTCTGACACATTTACACAGGAAAGAACAGAACTAGACTCGCTATCAGAACTAAAATAAAAGACCAGCTCACTTTATTCCCATTCCAGTGGTCTTTCATTCAGATTGCTTGGTAATAGGGCTTCCCTCAGTATTATGGTGGGAAAGCATGTCTAAAAATATCAGACATTTCTGTAATGGAAAATACTTTTTTGTTCCATTATTTTATTTGTCAGTCCTTTTTAACAATTCAATTGTTATTTTAGGATTTAAAAGCATTCAGAAGTATCTCCTCAATGACAAGAAAATGTCCTATTCCCATTTTCCTCTGGTTCTAACTCTTTTAAATGACAGATCAAAGTCACCTTCTTAATATTGCCCTATAGGCCATCAAAAGTCAGGAGTCTCAGTCTCACATGTATGGTGAGAAGATCTGGATGCTCTAGAGAATGAGGGAGTCACTATTCTATTTTCCAACACTCAAGGGCTTTGGGAAAGTTATCTGTCATGGGAGGGGAAGGACAAAGAAAAAAATACTTTGGCAGATTTCACAAGAACTGATTCTACGTAAAGTGAGCAAAATTGGGAGAATACTTTTCAATGTAACAGCAATACTGTGTGATGATCAACTGTAGTTGACATAGCTCTTCTCAGCAATACAGTGATTAAAGTCATTTTTTTCTTTTGGTTTTTGAATGGCAATGAGTTTAAGTTACTTGCCCAAGGTCACACAGCTAAGTATTAAGTAACTGAGGCCAGGTTTGAACTCAGGTTCTCCTGCCTTCAGTGCCAGTATCCACTGTGTCACCTGTCACAGATATTTCTAAAACTTATGATAAAATACTATCCACATCCATAGAAAGAACTATAAAGTTTGAATGCAGATCAATATATACCATTTTCATTTTTATTTGTTTTGGGTATTTTTTTCCTTTTTCACAGCTTGTCCTTTTTTGTTCTAATATGGAATTAAGTTTAACATGATTGTGCATGTATAACCTATATTAGATTGCTTGCTATCTTGGGAGAAGGGGGAGAGGAAGGAGGGAGGGAGAAAATTTTGCAAAAATGAATGCTGAAAACTATATCAACATGTAATTAGAAGAAATTAAAATACTGTAAAGTATTTTTCATCCATTAATCTGGGCAGTGAGCCATGTGCAAATGCCAGCTTTATGGGTAATATTGTGCCTCTTGCAAAAAAGAGTACTGTACACTGGCTAACCCAAAGAGGTTCTGGTCAGAAACTTCTTCTTTCTCTTCCATGATTCTTTCACATTATATTATTTTTGAAATGACTAGTTCTCATCTTACCTAACAGAATTTTATCCCAAACTTCAGAATCCAAATTTAGTCTCATGTATCTAAAACAGTAAAGTGAGCAATCACTGCATCACAATATTTTGTAGGGATCTGCTTGAGTCAGTCCATACCAGCTTATGATAGCCAAATGTTAAATTTTCAGGGTTAACATGGTGAAAATCAACAAATGCTACAACTCAGAATTTAATTTATTATTTTGTTGGCCATCTGAACATAAGAAAGTGATGAGAAAAAAATTAATAATGCAGATTAAACTTAAAAATGCTTTGTAATCATTTAGTTTTAGAGCCAGTTATCAAACATTTCCTAAAACAACTCTGATTCCTCCCTGACTACAGTTCTTCTCAATAGTTTGCATGGAGACACAGCTTAACTTCCAAAACCATTAATCACCAGATTCTGAATCTGCACATACCCTAAGGAGAAGGACCTTATTTGTTCTATCTCTTCTAGAAAGAGCTAAAGCCTAATGCAACTGGAAAAAGGAGCTTCAAAGGCAAATGGGTATTGAGGATCCCTCACCAGCCCACTTTGACAAATCCAGCCTCTCTACAGCTACTTCTGTGATCAAGAGCCTTTGGATCTAGAAGACTAAATTCCATTGACCTTAAGGAAGCCTCTCTCTCTGGCACTATCCTCAGAATAGCTGTCCTAACTATCTCTGATGACAAGAATGCATTTTCTCTTTATTTCCTAAAATCCCATCCTTTCTTCACAACTCATTTCAAGAATCCTACCACTCTTTTCATAAATTGTGATTATTGTTTAACAAATATATGTGTATATCATCTCCCCTGAGGTGTCTTGGAAGCAGAAACAGTTTCATTTTTGCTTTAACATCTTCAATATTCAGCATATAACTGACAATTAGTATATTGTTCTTAATTATTTCCCAATTCTGATATCTGCAAAATAATCAGTTATCAATTAAACATTTCTCATGGAAAATTTCTCTTTGACTTTGTAATACCTACAGCAATTATTCTTAGAATGTTTTTTTAACCTTACTCTCTGCTTCTTGATGATCCCAGACATATGATCTCCAAATAGTTATCCTTCCACATCATGACTTTGCCCACCATAGTTTTGATATATCATGGGTCAGCATATCAAATGAGAATTTTAGGGGAGTTTTTTCAAAAGCTGCAGATGATACACAATGGCTAGCATACAACACAGAACATTTGACCAAATAACCCAAATTTTATAATAAGGTACTGTAAACACCTCAGAAAAATTAAAAAGGAAAAAAATCAGACTTTTTCCCCCTGGTATGAAGGGAGGGTTAAAATTTTCCATATTGTGGAGATGCCATGCTCCTAATCTCTGTGATGTAGAAAAGATAACTGTACAATATTTCATGATGTGTACAGTAGATTTCTGGGGTTTTAACCAGTGTGGGCAGGATTCTTGAGACACGATGGATATTAGCAGCATTGTTTTCTCTAATATGGGATCTGAATTTCAAAAAAAGCCCCATTCTATTACAAAGTTTTAATATAATGATATTTGGGTCTAGAAAAATTTAATATAATTGTATTTGAACATTTCTCCCTTTAAACTAAGACATTTAGAATTTTAGAGGTCCGGATTATCTTTTATCCTTTTTTTTCACATGAACTGATTCTGAGTAAAGTATATACACTATCCATTCAGCAGATGCCATGACTAGGATTATCTGAGATGAAGTTGAAAGTCCTCTCAACACTGAGGAAAGAGGGTGTGGTCACATAAATTTACAATTTTCAGGAATAATGCATCTTCAAGGAATCTCTCTGACTGATAACTGAGTTTTAGCTACCTTCCCAGTTTACAGTATAGTGAAAAGAAATGGGAAAGGATAAGCATACTGCAGCTATAGACAGGACAATGGCAAAAGAAGTGATGACTGCTACTCATAGAGAAAAAAAATTAAAAGTAGAACCATTTATTGTAAAAACAAGCAACATTTTACACCTCAACAATTCAATAGAACTCAATTGCACTTGATCCATTCCATTCTGCAAATATTTGAATTCTTTCTTTATTGAAGAGGCAATACCACTGAGGAGTATCACAAAACACCATAGTACTATATTTGGTTTTCATTAAGGACACCAAGATTTAGATTTGGAGAGGTATTTTGGCTTGCTATTCTTCAATTGTTTCAGTCATGTCAGACTCTTTATGATCTCATTTGGAGTTTTCTTTGCAAAGATAATGGAGTGGTTTGCTATTTCCATCTACAGCTCATTTTATAGATGAAGAATCTGAGGCAAATAGGATAAAGTGACTTGTCCAGGGTGAGATAACTGATAAGTATCAGAGAATGATATTTCCCTAACAGTCTTCTATCCCTACAACTACCTTTCAGCTTAGAGGGTCAATTATTTCAATTCCTTTATTTGACTTCTAAGACAACAGGAAGCCAAAGAATTTACACATAATACACAGGATCACATAACTGTTAAGGTTTGAATGAAATTCAAACACAAGTCTCCTGCCTCCTATTCCTTTAATCTATGTAAGAATATAGGGAAGTGAAAAATTCACTTTAGGATGATTTTTATCTAAAAATGATTACATTAGATATGTTTAGTTTTAAAATGAATTAACTTCAGTTATTTGGAAAATTTGCATTCAGCAACAGTTTATTTTTGCAAACATTCAGATAGCTTAGACCTGTCATACATAACAACATCCTACAGAAACACCAGGACCCCGGGACAGATAGCAAAAGAGGAAATTGTTCAGTGTTATCAATGCCTCTAAATGGGTTGTTATTTTGAATGCCTACCTCTATCAGTAGGTGGTATATTGGATAGGGAACTAAACATTGATTTTGGAAGACCTGATTTCAAATCTACCCTCATAACAGAGGTGACTTTGGCCTAGTCTTTTACCTCTAAATCAATTTCCTCATCTATAAAATTAGCATGATAATAATAGCATGCAGCACTCAGTCTTGTTTTGAAGAGAAAAATAAGATAATATTTGAAAAATACTTTTCAACTTTAATGCATTATATAAATGTTAGCTATTATCAGTTTTGATATCTTTAATGATAATAATTTTCTCCTGATGTTCTATGATTATGAATTATAAAATATACCATCTTAGAAGAATCAAAATTGTACACAATTCAAAGTTAAAATAAAAAGATAATTTGCAAAGAAAGAAATGGCAAATATTAGTAACCCCATAAGAAGGAAAGTATGTTATACTTCTGTGAAATTATTAATATGAAATATAAGAGGAAATATGGAAATATCTATTTCTAGTGATTAAGACAATATGAGGAGACAAGAAGTAGGAAGGATGGTTGAAAAAAGGAAGGAAGGAAGGAAGGAGGAAAGGAAGGGAGGGAAGAAGGGGGAGGAAGCTGAGAAGATAGCATTTTAGAAAAATATGGAATAGAACATAGAAAAAACATTTTTTCCTTATTTGTAATTTAATTAAATTATTAAATTCTACTTCTCTAAATGTTGAGTTGTGTGCTATGTTATATTCTGTGTTTCTATTTCTATAGTTTATTTAATTATTTGTTTCATAGTTATATTTTATAATAAAATAACTAAAATAAATAACCAAAAGAACAATAGAATCACATTTGTAAAAGTTTATAGAATTTAACTAGCAATGGCTTGTAAGCAGGAAGAGGCAGAAGATATATTATCAAGGACATAAATAAACATAGACAAACATATACATATATCTAGTTCGATGATAGATAGATAGATAGATAGATAGATAAAGAGAGAGAGAGAGAGAGAGAGAGAGAGAGAGAGAGAGAGAGAGAGAGAGAGAGACAGATGCAGAAATGATGTAGGTTGATCATGTAGAAAATTTGGGATTCAAGAGATGGACACAAAGTGCCTGATATTGAGTAATAAAAAAACAGTAGGAAAGTTTCATGGGAGACTAATTGCAGAGTACTTGATATGTCAGACTGGGGAGTTTGCATTTTAATCAAGTAAAAATAGGGAACCACTGAAAGTATTTGAGAAAGAAAATGATATGTGACTTCTGAGGCTAATTTTGGCTTCTATATGGTAACTGGATTAGAGATCAATCAACCAATTAGAAGGCTATTACAGAAGGCTTAAGGGAAAGTGAGGAGAAGTAGAACTAGGAAGTAAAGAAAAGTGAATGGTCATGAGTTATATTTGAAAGGTAGAATCAGCAATCTGATTGGCTATAGAAGATGTGTAATTATCATCTTATTCAAGATGAAGTCAATTCAATAGATTTTTTTTATTTCTTTCTTTGAAGAGAATCCCTGAATTGTCTTATTCAGGCACAAGGTTTTTGTTTTTATGTCCTTTATATTTTTTATTTCTGTATATAACAATAACTATAGGGCAACTAGGTGACATTGTAGTTAAAGTGTGGGGCCTATAGTTAAGAAGAGTCATCCTCCTCAGTTCAATGCTGACCTCAGGTACCTGTTATTTGCCTGACTCTTGACTTTTCACTTAATCTTGTTTGCCTCAGTTTCCTTATCTGTAAAATTAAATGGAAAAGGAAATGGCAAACCACTGCCAAGAAAACCTAAATAGGATCACAGGCAACCATGATTGAAATGACAAAACAACAATATAAATATGATTCACTTCTTACAGGAATACAATTCTGCTTAATAGATAGCAATCAAATATTAATCTTACCAATGCTTATATCACTGCTTTTGATCAGTATTTTTCTTTTCAGTTCCATTTTATATATGATCTCTTCATTCATGATTTAACTTAATTACCACTTTCTGCAATAAGCCTTTCATGACTCCCCTAACTACTAATCCATTTCCAACATGTCCATCTTTATTTTTTGTTTCACATACTTTGATATGTATGTTGTCTCAAGCAAGTAAGTATAATCACTCAGAAAGAAGGGATTTTACCCATGTATGTCTTCTTATTTTCAGTTCAATTCAGTGTCTGGTATACGATAAATAGCTATAGGAGACTAAGTATAATATAACATCTTCAAGAGTAAGGATTTCATCAGCAGATTTTGATATTTCCCTGGTACATAATATGTTTCCTGATGTAACAGTTCTTTTAAGAATTATTTATTAAGTGTTCTATATAAAATCTAGGAGAGAGCTTATACTCAAAACATATATATGTTCATACACATATACACAACCTCCCTCATTTGCAAATTTAAAAAAAACTGTTCTATGATGTTAAGTGAGTGTTTTCTTGTAGTTTGTTTTTTATTTTAATTTCTGCCACAATATTCACCATACATGCTATTGAATCCCTGGAACTAGACTCTGCCATTGGTAGAAATTCCCCCTGGAAACAAATCCACATCACTAACATCAGCTACTAACACATGTGCCAAGTCATCTTGGCTACCACTAAAACTAAAGATGAATACATTTGGTTAACTCATAGAAAGATTAGAACATCATATAACCTTGGTGTAGTGTCAGAATTTCTGGTTAAAATTTCATGTATGAACATTATGCAAATATATGTAAGACACTCCAGAATGGCCGGAGCTTTCAACTCCCTCAATTCACTTATGTCTTTTCATTAACCCTCTGCAAATTTACATTAGAACAAAGTCTTTTAGGTTTCTTCATAGAAAAAAATGAAAACTTTTCAAAATTTCTTCAGAGGCAAACAGCTATACCTTACTCTCCTGCAAAATAGCAGATACTGAAGTGACTTTTGTCCAGACACAGTTCTGTATGACTGTCACTCATCATAAATGACATCAATTATACGAGCATTCCAATAGCTTGTTTAATAACAGGATAAGAAACATTTTTCAAAGAAATTGCCATCTTATCCTATTATTAAATAATATAATGGAATGGTCATATACTAGGTGATCTCCTTTAGAAGAGGGATTCTATTGCCTTTCTCTGTTTCCTGAGAATCAGCATAGGACCTGGTTCAGAATAGGTGCTTAATAAATGTTATTAAGTCAACTTGATATATTGGTGTGATTATAAAATTACCTAAGCTTTCTCATTTGTAATAAAAAGCTGAGCAAAATCAATTAAGGAATTCCACTTGCTTTTCACTAGATATTATTTTATAGCAACTTCTATTTAATTAACAGAAGAATTTTTTTTTATCTTATAGGCAGGAAGTAGAATTGCATAATTGAGAGCTGACCAAAAAAGCCAAGCTGACATGGGTTCAGAACCCTCCTCTGATACTATGTAACCCTAGATAGTCACTTAATCTAAGCTGCAATTGAAATCTAAAGTAAATTTATTACTCAGAGTTCCTTGGTATCAGTGAAGTCACAGGTCAGATGAAGTCACTATTTCTATGGGAAGAACAGATTTCTATAAACTTCATCTTATCTTCATCTTAATTGTTTAAACCAGGGAAGAACTGGAAGGTGATAGCTAATGTGTTTGAAAGATTTCCATATGGAAGGGGAAATTGAATTTATTTGTTTTTTTTTTCTGTTTTGCTCCATAAGATAAAACTGGAAATGGATGGAAAATGGGAAAAAAAAGTCAGGAGGTGCGATAGATTTAGGTTCAGCTTAAGAAAAGGCTTCCTACCAAAGTAAGCTATCCTGAAGTGAAATGGAAAAGTAGTGTCCTTCTCCTCATAGAAAATCTTCAAATGGAGAATGACTTATCTCTTGTTAGAGATGTTGTGGAAAGAATTTTTATTGAGAAATTATGGATTAGTTTAGGACTAAATTGCTTCCAACTCTAAGATTCTGTGAACTTGAGAGTTATTATAAGTAGCGCACAGAAGCTGAGCGTTTGTGCTGTCTAGAGTGTTATTCACCTTTTATTTTCAAAGAAGATTAATGTTATCACAGTGTTGGGATCAGGGTACCATTTGTTTGGCTATAGCTGAGCAGTCCAATTTGAGTTTGGAAGGTCCTGTTGCAGGTTGGGCACAGGCTGTCTGTTAAAACAATTATATTGGAAATGTGCCTGGATTCATGCATCTAATGTTTGCTTTGTGCTACAAATTTGCTCATGGAATTACGTGCCTTCTTTGATGGGGCATGCCATGCTGGATGGCTCTGTGCCAGTATCTCCCCCATGTTTTATCAGACATTGAGCGTGTCCTTGTACCACTTCTGACCAAAATGTGAGGACTTGCCTTGTGCAAAATTTCTATAAAATAATATTTTAGGGAATTATTTATTTGGCATTTAGACTGCATAAGCAATCCTTCACACTTGCATTTTCTGTAATAGAGTCTGAATAGTTTGCAGTTGATCTCACATTATCATACCCTATCTTGCCGCATAATCTTAAGAATCTTCCTAAAATACTTTAAATTGAAACAGTGCAAGTTTCTGAGATGGTACTGATAGACTATCCAAGTTTTGCAGGTATACAATTGCGAAGTCAGAACAATGGCTCAATAGATCTTCAGTTTGGGGTACAGGCTAATAGTTCTTCTCTCCCACACTTTCTTTCATAGCTTCCCAAACTCCTACCTATTTCTGATAATGCATACCTCAGCCTCATCATCTGTATGTACATCCCTGGAAAGTAGACTGCTAAATGAACTTATCCACAACATTCAAAGTTTCTTCATTTACTGTGACTAATGATTTCATGTATGGATGGTGCAGTGCTGACTGGTGGAAGACCTCTGTTTCCTTAGTACTGCTTATCAGGACAAAATTAGCACAAACAGAAGAGAAGTGATTTATACTCTGTTTCATATCAGTCTCAGATACTGTTTTAAGTGTAACCATCATCTATGAACAAAAGGTCACACAACAACTCTTTCCAATTGGGTATTGACTTATAGCCTTTTCAAGTAAAATAGTTTAACATCATTTCAGTAGCTGACCTTGATGCCATTTTCATCCTCATTGAAGTATCTCTTTAAACATCACAGAAATAAGCATGATACAAAGCATAGGAGTAAGCACAGAGCCCTGATTCACTCCCTTGGTGACAGGTAGAGAGTAAGAGCATCATTGTTCATCCACAATCCATTTAAGAATGTGAACATGAAAATGAAACAAAATACTGATGAACTTTCCTGGGTAAATAAATTTTTACCATGCTTTTCTGCAAGCCTTCAAAACTTACACTATCAAAGGCCTTGGTAACATCAACAAACATTTCTTCTCTTGTCATTTCTTTTGAAGTTGTCTGGCAGCAAATACCATATTGATCATTTCTTGGCTCTTTCTAAAAGCCAAACTGGCTCTCAGAGAGATCATCATCTTCCAGGTGAAGGATCTTGCCAACAATAACTCAGAAATCCTCCTGTGATTGTAACAGGACAGCCTGTTTCATTTTAATTTATAGAGATGAACAATGGAGACATCCTTAATCTCTTGAAGATAACTTCTTCTGCTATATAAATCAAAAAATGTCAGCCAACTTCTGTATAAGTATTAGTTTGCCTCAATTATAGCTCTGCTGAGATGAAATCAGTACCAGGCACTTTACCACTTGAAAAGAGTCTACAGATTGACCAAGGGAATGAATTTTAAAAAGTAAAGGAAGGTGACCTAATCACATCATATCTAATATTATATTATAAAACATCAAGCATTAAAACTATCTGGTACTGGCTAAGAAATAGAGTAGTGGATGAATGGAATAGATTAGGAAAGAGACTGCAGTAAATGGCTATAGTAATCAATTATTTGATAAACCCAAAGACCCCAGCTTCTTGGATTAAAAAATGCACTCTGGTAAAAACTACTGGGAAAACTGGAACATAGTATGACAGAAACTAGGCATAGAGCAACATTTCACATCCTTTACCAAGAAAAGATGGAAATGGTATAGGTTTAGACATAAAAGCTAACATTATAGAGCAAGTTGGAGGACAAGGAACAATTTACCTGTCATCTCTGTGCAGTCTATGACCAAAGAAGAGATAGAGAATATTATAAAAACAAATTGGATAATTTTGACTGCATCAAATTAAAAAGTTTTTACATAAACAAAAACACTTAAACCAAGATAAAAAGAAATGAATAAGTTGGGAAATGATTTTTACAAAGGACTCTGACAAAAGACTCATTTCTAAAATATACAGAGTACAGAGTCAAATTTATAAAAAAAAAAGTTCTTCCTCAATTGATAAATGGTCAAAGGATATGAAAAGGCAAATCTCAGATAAAGAAATCAAAGCTATCTATAGTCATAGGAAAAATTGCTCTAAATTATTATTTATTAGAGAAATGCCAATTAAAGCATCTCAAAGATACCACCTCACACTTTTTCAGATTGGCCTATATGAACAGAAAGGAAAGTAATCAATGTTGGAGGGGATGTAGGAAATCTGGGACACTGATACATTGTTGGTGGAGCTGTGAACAGATCCAACTTTTCTGGATATCAGTCTTGAATTATGCTGAAAGTTATAATAGGGCATGTAAAGGGAAATAAAAATGAGCATACCTTTTGATTCATCAATGCCACTACTGGGTTTGTATCCTGAAGAGATCATGAAAAAGGGTAAAAAATGACTTCCAGTCAAGATGGCGTGGAGAAGCCAGGCTCTGTTTTAAGCTTTCCTGACATGAATCAAGCCTCTTAACAAGATTTTGGATACACAGCACCCACAGAAGAGCAGAGTGGGACATCTCCCAGCAAAGTCTGTTACTGGGAAGTATGGGAATGCCTAGGGTAGAAAGCCAGTGCAGAGGTAGTGGAATGAGACTGGGGGACTGACCTGAGAATAGTAGCAGAAATGTTTACCCTGTGCATGGTGGTGGTCAGGAAAGCTTCGGTGCAAAGAGCCAGGCATCTATCTGCCCAGCTTGACTAGTCTGGAAAACCCAGCCCAAGAGCCCCCCACCATATTTTCAGTGAAGGAGCCCCTTTGTTTCTAGGTGAGCCTTACCCCACCTTCCTCCACTGAGAGATTCTTTCTCCTGAACAAAAAGAAATAGCCCAGGTGTTCACACCCCCAAGGTCTGCATGTGTGCCCCAGATCTTCCCCAGTGCTGATTACCCAGAGACAGCCTCTGACACAGATCTATCCCCAGGTCTAGGGAGAGGATCACTGACAGCTACAACAGATAATCCATAGAATGCTTCTGCCATTCCTTACTAGAGGGCCCACTGAGTAACCCCCTGGAGTTCCTAAACCCAGGGAGCAACGCTTCTAAGGATCTCAATATCAAAGGTCTGCAAACCAGGTGTTCCTTCAATACAGAATCTAGGGAAAGGGTCCAAAATGAAGAAAGGCTAGTGCAAAGTGGAGTCTATTGCATGTTACATTGGAAATAACGATACTAGATCAGAAAATGATGGAGCTCCAGACAAGTATATGATTTGGTCTCCAGCCCAGGAAGACTTCTTAGAAGATCAGAAAGGAGTTTAAAAATCAAATGGAAAAACTGGGGAAAGAAATGCAAGAGAAAATTAGCACAATGAAATAAAAAAAATACAATTGAACAAGTACGAAAAAGAAAATAATTCTCTCAAAAATATAGTTTGGACAAGTAGAAAAAGATAACTGCATCAAAAAAAAAAGAATTGACCAAATGGAAAAGGAGAGATGCAAAGGTAAATTAGGAAAACTTTCTCTAAAAAATAGATTGGATTTTGTGGAAACCAATGACTCTGTGAGACATCAAGAATTGCTTAAATTTTTTCAAAAACCAAAAAAATAGAAGAAAATGTAAAATGCCTCACTGACAAAACAACTGACCTGGAAAACAGATCTGGAAGAGACAGTTTAAGAATGTTATATCTACTTGAAAACCTTGAGGAAAAAAAAAAAGACTAGACTATTCACTTCAGGATATAGGGAAAGGGAAATGCCCTGATATCCTGGAATCAGAGGAGGAAATAGTGAAAGAATACCTGAATGCCCTCCTGAAAGGGAACCCAAAATGAAAACACCAAGGAATATTGTGGAGAAACTCCAGAACAATCAGATCAAGGAGAATATCCTGCAAGTGACAAGAAAGAAATAATTCAAATACCATGGAGTCACAGTCAGAATAACATAGGACCTGACTGCATCAACATTAAAGTATCAAAGGCCCTAGAAAATGATATTTCAGAGAGCAAGGGAAGTTGAATTACAGCTAACCATTATGCAGTAGTACTGAGCTTTCTATTTCAAGGGAAAAGATAGACATTTAACAAAAAAAGGAGACTTTCAAGCTTTCCTGATGAAAAGACCAGAGCTAAACAAAAATTTTTTTCAAAATTTCTTCAATAAGAGACTCAAGAGACACATGAAAAAGTTAATAGAGGAAAAGAAAAAAGTTATTATACAATCAGATTAAATTGATAACATCTCCACATGGAGGAAGATTCTTGAGTATTTTAACTCTATTCAAGGGAATATATTTAGGCAGAAGGAATGGACATTCATAATAAATCCATGACTTTGACGGAAAGATTTAAAAATAATATCTCATTGAAAAAAGGGGGAATAATGAAGAGACAGGAAGAAGAGAGAAATAAAATTACATCACATGAAGAGGGAAATAGAATTACATCACATGAAGAGGTACAAAGGACCTATTGTAATAGAGGAGAAGAAGGAAAATTTGGCTCAAAGAGGGATTAACATATATGTTCATATGAGTTTAGAAACTTATCTTTCCCTTCAAGTATTAAGAGGGAAAAGGGGAAGGAGGGGAGGAAAGGAGGGACAGACAGAAGGAAGTGAATGAAGAAGGAATGTAGGAAAAGGGTAAAGAAAAGGGAGGAGGTTTTGGATAGAAGAGGTTAAACACACAGAAGGAGGTGGAATTCAGAAGCAAATTACTGGAGAATAGGGATAAGATAAATAAAGGTGAAAATTATAAATGGAGGGATGATAACATGGAAGACCATAATGAGTTAGTAATTATAACTTTGAATGTGAATGGAATGAACTCTCCCATAAAATGGAATTTGATAGCAGAGTGGATTAAAAACCAGAATCCCACAATATGCTGCCTATAACAAACAATTCGAAGCAGAGAGATTCACACAAGATGAAGATAAAAGATTAGAGTAGGATATATTATGTTTCAGTTGAAGTGAAAAAGAAAGAGGTAGCAATCCTTATCTCAGACAAAACAGCTGCAAAAATTGATCTCATTAAAAGAGATAAGGAAACAAACAATAGCCTCCTAAAATGTACCATAGACAATGAAGTAAGTACAATACTAATATGTATGTACCAAGTGGTACAGCATCCAGATTCTTCAGTTCCCTAGAAAGACAGATAACAAAACTCTACTGGTGGAAGACCTCAACTTTCCTTTTTTCAGAATTAGATAAATCTAACCATAAAATAAGCCAGAAGTTAAGGATGTGAGTAAAATTTTTAAAAATATAGATATGATAGACCTCTGGTGAAAACTGAACAGGGAGGGGTGGCTAGGCGGCTTAGTGGGTAGAGCACTAACCCTGGACTCAGGAGTACTTTAGTTCAAATCCAGCCTCAGACACTTTATAATTAATTACCTAGTTGTGTGGCCTTGGGCAAGCCACATAATGCCATTTCCTTTGCAAAAATCTATAAAAAAAAAATTAAACAGGGGTAGAAAGGGAGTATATATTATTTTCTGCAATACACAGCACCTACACAAAACTTGACCATGTGCTAGGGTATAAAAATATCATAATTTAATGCAGAAAGGCAGAAATATTGTGAAGGGCAAAATGCTGACTTTTCAGAAACATAGTGCTAAATTAGTCTAAACCATAGGCCTCAGTTTCTATTTCTCAAGAATCAGGTGAGCATGACAACCCCGATCTCTGGCTAGAAAAATTAGGTCACCCTAACCATAAAAGATGTAAACAAAGACAGCCCCCCTTCTCTTCAGACCATCAAGTTTAACCAATTGTAAAAGTCAGCAGAAAAGAGGAGAAGGGGGTTGTGGTTTTTGTGTTTTTTTAACCCTGCTTCAGCTTCTGTAATTTAACTTTTCCTGCTCTCTCTCTCTCATAGAGAGTTAGAACCTGCCCTGCTTCCTGCAAGAATCAAAATAAATTTTGACTCTTTGCTGCCACTTTGAGAGGACTTCAAGTAGTCATTTTGGGTTAGGGTCTCAATACCCCACACAATATTAAATGCATCCTTTTCAGACATAATGCAAGAAAAATCATGTGATATAAAGGACCATAGAGAGATAGCTCTAAAACCAGTTGAGAACTAAATAGCCTAATCTTTTTTTTATTATATAAATATTTTACTTGATTTCAAATTATATACAATAGCAATTTCTACCTATCATTTTTGGTAAGGATTTGAATTTTACACTTCCCCCCCTTCCTTCTCTCCCCCCCCCAGAAGGCAATCTGATAATCTTCATATTGTTTCCATGTTATGAATTGATCAAAATTGAATGTGTTGAGAGAAAAAAAAACATATTTTGAGGAAAAGATAAAATATTAGAGATAACAAACATATATTACATAAGCCAACTTTTTTAAAAAGTTGAAGGTAATAATCATTGGTCTTTGTTTAAACTCCACAATTGTTTTTCTGGATATAGATGGTATCCTCTGTCACAGATCCCCTAAAATTGTCCCTGATTATTGCACTGATTAAGTTGGATCATCACCCCTATGTTGCTGTTAGGGCATATAATGTTCTGGTTCTGCTCATCTCACTCACCATCAGTTCATGCAAGTTTTGCCAGGTTTCTCTGAGATTCTATCCCTCAAGTTTTCTAATAGAACAATAGTATTCCATAACACACCACACACACATGCACACAGACACACACACACACACACACACACACACACACACACCCAAACATACACGGATTAGACCAACCTCTCACACCCAAAATACTAAGATATATATATATATATATATATATATATATATATATATATATATATATATGTATGAATTTATTTAATAATTCCCCAATTGATGAACATACCCTCAATTCCTGATTCATTACCACTATAGAGCTGGTATGAATATTTCTGTACAAGTAATGTTTTTACCATTTTTCATGATCTCATCAGGATAAAGACCCAGTGGTGGTATTACTGGATCAAAGGGTATTCACATTCTTATTGCCTTTTGGGCATAATTCCAAATTGCTCTCCAGAATGGTTGGATCAGTTCACAGCTCCACCAATAATGCATTAGTGTCCCAGATTTCCTATATCTCTTCAAACATTGATCATTTTCCTTTCTGGTCATATTGACCAGTCTGAGAGGTATGAGGTGGTACCTCAGAGATACTTTAAACTGTATTTTTTCCAATAAGTAATGATTTAGAAGAATTTTTCATATGACTATAAAGAGCTTTGATTTCCTCATCTGCAAATTGCCTTTGCATATCCTTTGACTATTTGTCAATTGGAGAATGACTAATAAATGTTTCAGAAATGAATCTTTTGTCATAAACCCTAATTGTAAAAATTGTTTCTCAATTTACTACATTTCTTTTGATATTGATTACAGTGGTTTAGTTTGTGCAAAAATTTTCACATTTAATGTAAATAAAATTATCCAGTTTATTTTTATTGATGTTCTCCAACTCTTCTTTGGTCATGAACTGGTTCCTGTTCCATGAATCAGATTCCTTGTTATCTTAGTGTGCTTATAATATTATCTTTTATGTCTTAACTTCTTCACCCATTTGAACTTATCTTAGTATTTTGGGTATGAGAGGTTTGTCTAATCCAAGTTTCTGCCATACTAACTTCCAATTTTCCCAACAGTTTTTATTGAGAGAAATGTTCTTATTCCACAAGCTGGACTCTTTTGGTTTATCAAACAGCAGATTACTATAATCTTCTCTTGCTGTCTCTTTTGTACTAGTCTATTCCAATAATCCACCATTCTGTTTCTTAGCCAGTACCAGACAGTTTTGATGATAATTATAATAGAATTTGAGATATGATAAGGCTAAGCCACCTTCTTTTCCACTTTTTTCATGAAATCCTTTGATATTCTGGACTTTTTTGTTTCTCCATATAAATTTAGTTGCATTTTTTTCTAATTCATTACAGTAATTTTTTGGAAGTTTGATTGGTAAGGCACTAAATAAGTAGTTAAATTTAGGTAAAATTGTCATTTTTATTACATTACCTCAACCTATCCATGAGCAGTTGATATTTGCCCATTTATTTAAGTCTGATTTTATTTGTATAAAAGAAGCATTTTATACATGGAGTTTTTGTATCTGCCTTGGCAGATAGACCCCCCCCCCCAGTATTTTGTATTGTCTGTCTATTGTCTTGCTATAGTCATTATCTGGGATAAAATAATTAATTCTTTCTATAATTTGTTGTTTGATCAACTCATTCTTTAAAATGAGGCTATTTCAATTCCAGTTAGTTTTAAGTCTATCTCTCCATGGCTCATTATTGCATTGGACTTTTATGGCATTATGATCTAAGAAGGATGTATTCACTATTTCTGCCTTTCTGCATTTGATTATAAGGTTTTATGCCCTAGTACATGGTCAGTATTTGTGTAAGTGCCATGTACTGCAGAAAAACATAGTTTATTCCTTTCTATCCCCATTCAATTTCTTTCAAATGATCTATCATGTCTAGTTTATCTAACATTCTATCTACCTCCTTAACTTCTTTCTTTTTTTTTTATTTTATGGTTAGATTTATCTAAATCTGAGAGTGGGAGGTTGAGGTCTCCTACCAGTGGAGTTTTGCTGCTTATGTCTTCCTGTAACTCATTCAGCTTCTCCTCTAAGAATTTGGATGCAATATCACTTGTAGCATACATATTTAGTATTGAAATAGCTACATTGTCTATGGTACCTTTTAGGAGGATATAAATTCCTTCCTTATCTCTTTTAATGAGATCTATTTTTGAAGCTCCTCTGTCTGAGATAAGGATTGCTACCCCTGCTTTTTTCACTTCAGCTGAAGCAAAATATATTTTGCTCCACCTTTTACCTTTACTCTATATGTATCTCTGCTTCAAATGAGTTCCTTTTAAGTAGCATATCATAGGATTCTGGTCTGCTATTCACTTACGTTTTATGGGAAATTTCATCCCATTTACATTCAGGTTATAATCACTAATTCTTTATTTCCCTCCATGCTATTTTCCTTCTGTTTATGTTTTTTCCCTTTTTTTATTTATCCATATTCCCCAGCATTTTGTTTGTCAATACCACTAACTACAGTTTGTTTGCTTCCTCATATCCAATCCCATCCCCTTTCTTTCCCCTTTCCCTTTGCTCCTTCTTCCTTTCTTTACTTCTGTTAATTCCTTTTTTCTTTCCCCTCCCCTTCCCTTTTTTTTACTTGAAAGGTAAGATAAGTTTCATAAGTGAGTGTGTATATGTCAACTTTAAGCCAAGTCTGATGAGAGTAAGATTCATGCAGTTCTGATCCTCCTCCCTTCTTCCCCTCTATTGCAATACGTCCTTTATACCTCTTTATGTAATGTGATTTACCTCATTCAATCGGCTCCATCCTCCTGTTTCATTACTGTCCCCTCTTTTTAAGAAGACATTGTTTTTAACTCATTCTATCAAATTCATGGATAAGTCATGAGTGTCTACCACTTCTGGCTTGTCTATTCTCTCCAATAGAGTTACAATTGTTTCCCTCTGTTCTATTGCTCACCATTTGTATTTATTCCTATTCTCTCTCTTCCTGCATCTTATTTGTATAGCAATTTTCTCCCTTTTCCTTTTTTTAACCTTTTCATGTGTCTCTTGAATTTCCTGTCTGAAGTCCAAATTTTCTATTTAGTTTTGGTCTTAGATCAGGAAAAGTTGGCAGTCCCCTACTTCATGAAATATCCATCTTTTCCCCTAGAAGAGAAGGCTCAGTTTTGAGGGATAGCAGATTCTTGGCTGCATTCTAAGCTCCCTTGCTCTTGGGAATATTACATTCCAGACCCTTTGATCCCTAATGTTGATGCAGCCAAGTCCTATGTAATCCTTACTGTGGATCCTTGGTATCTAAATTGTTTCTTTCTGGCCGCTTGCAGGAATTTCTGTTTTATCTGATAGTTCTGGAATTTGGCTACAACATTCCTTGGTGTTTTCCTTTGAGGATCCCTTTCAGGAGGGAATCAATGTATTCTTTCAATAACTATTTTGCCTTCTCATTCCATGATACAGGGCATTTTTCCAACACTAAATCCTCTAATATTGATTCCAGGCTTTTTTTCTCTTCAGTGTTTTCTGGAAGCCCAATGATTCTTAAGTTGCTTCTATTGGATCTATTCTTGAGTTGAGTGGTTTTCCTAATGAGGTATTTTACATTTTCCACAGATTCAATTCTTTTTTTTAAGAAAAGAATTTCTTCATTTACCTTTTCATAATTGCTTTCCAATTGGTCACTTCTATTTTTGAAGGAGTTTGCCGTTTACCCAATTAAGGCTTTGAGAGAATTATTTTCTTTTTGCATTTGCGTAGTTCAGGATGTGAGAGAATTATTTTCTTTTTGCATTTGCCCAGTTGTATTTTCTAAGGCTTTGTTTTCTTGTTACAAGGTGTTAATTTTCTCTTGAGTTTTTTTTTCCCACTTTTTCCGATGGATTTTTAAACTACTTCATGAATTCTTCTAAGATGTCTTTCTGGGTTAGACACCAATTCATATTCTAATCAGGAGTTCTGGCTCTCTCTCAGTTAAGGTCTTTGTCTTCAAAGCAGCTTTCAAAATGCCCCCCCCTCCTGCTGGCCATTCTTCATTTTCCTAGGATCTTTTTTTGGGGGGGGGCCTTGTTCACAGACTTTTGGTTTTGAAAACCCTAGAGGCTTTGCTCACTGGGCTTAGAAACTACAAGTGGGCCATCCATTAGGGGTGGTAGAGGCTTTCTCTGGAGTGTGTGTAAGTTTGATTTGTGGTCCACTTCCTAGGCCAGGGGGATGGGCGGAAGCAGCAGGGGTATATTCATACCCCTTGAACAGTGTGGGCTGGGTCCTTGGGCTATTTAGTTAATCTCAGTACTGAGAGAAGTCTGTTGGCCACACTTGAGCCTGGGGGTGGGGGCTGGCAGACTGTATTTGTTCTAGGAAGTGTCCCTTTCTCTCACAGGAATGGAGGGGCTATTGAAAATACATGGACTCTGCTGAAAATATGGGGCTCACAGCCCTGGTCTTCCAGGCCAGTGGAGCTGATCATATTGATATCTAGTCACCATGCTGGAGCTCCCTCACCCACTGCACTGCTCTCCTGCCTGTTCACAAATCCAAGGCTTCTGAGGCAGCTCTGAGGTTTGTCTGTTAAGAGGCTTGATTCATATTAATTCTGAGGGAAAGTCAGGAGACCTTAGCACAGTGTAGCTTCTATCCAACATCTTGTCCAGAATTCAAGTTGCCTTCTTTATCATAAGTCCATCAGAGCATTTGCTTCAATATCTTTTCCCACAGTTGCTATTACTAACTATATTTCCCTCTATTCTATTCCTCCCCATCTGCATTTATTCTATTCTCCCTCTCTCCCTGTTCTTCCCCAGAAGTGTGTCGCATCTGACTACCCTCTCCCACAATCTTCCCTCTATTCGATCATCTACTTCCCCCCTCCCCCTGTCCCCCTTAGCCCATCCCTTTCCTCTCATTTTTCTTTAAGGTAAGATAGGTTTCTAAACCCTATTGAGTGTGTATGCAATTTCTTCACTTAACCATATCTTATGAGAATGAAGACACACTCATTCACCCTAGCCTGCCCCCCTCCCACTCTATTGCAAAAACTTTTTCTTTGACCCCTTTATGTGAAATATCTTAAATCATTCCACTTCTCCTTTCCCTTTCTCCCAGTACTTTCTTTTATCACCCATTGACTCCAACTTTATACTATATTATGCTATATTCAATTCCCGTGCTTTGTCTATATATACTCCTTCTTACTTCTCTTATTAAAGAAATGCTTTATATGAGTTATCAGTAGCTTCTTCCCATGCAGAAATAAATGCAGTTCAACATTAAGTTCCTTGTAATTAGTCCTTCCCAACCAACCTCTCATCTGAGTCCTGTATTGGGGATCAAACTTTCTATTAATCCCTAGTCATTTCAACAAGAAAGTTTGAAAGTCCCCTGTTTCATTGAAAATCCATCTTTTCCCCTGAAAGAGGATGTTAATTTTTGCTGAGTACTTGATTCACGGATGGAAAACAAGCTGTTTTTTATTTCCAGAACATCATATTCCAAGCCTATAAACCCTTAATGTAGATGCTGCCAAATTCTGTATATTCCTGACTGTAGCACCAATGACAATTGATTTTTTTCATTATTTCACCTTGTAGTATTTTATCTTTGACTTAGAAGTTTTGGAATTTGACTCTCATATTCCTTTGGGGGAGGTCTCTTTCTGGAGGTGATTGGTGTATTCCCTCACTTTCGATTTTTACCCTCTGCTTCTAGGATCCCAGAGCAATTTTGTTGCATTATTTCTTGAAAAATGAAGCCTAGACTCTTTTCCCATCAGGTAGCCCAATAATTTTTAAATTATCTCTTCTAGATCTGTTTTCCAGGTCAGTTGTTTTCCGATGAGATATTTCACATTTTCCTCTAATTTTTCATTCTTTTACTATTGTTTTATTTTTTCTTGATTTCTCACAAGGTCATCAGCTTCCTTTAAGTCCATTCTACAATTGAAGGAATTATTTTCTTCTGAGAGTTTTTTTATCTCCTTTTCCAACTGGCCAATTCTGCTTTTTTAAAGGCATTCTTCTCCTCATTTGCCTTTTGGGTTACTTTTTCCATTTGGCCTAAACTGGTTTTTAACATGTTATTTTCTTCGTTATTTTTTTGTATTTCCTTCACCGATCTGCAGATTTGATTATCATAATTTACCTGCATCATTCTCATTTCTCTTCTCAATTTTTGCTTTACTTCTCTTACTTGCTTTTCAAAATCTTTTCTAAGCTCATTGATAACCTGAACCCATTTCCTACTTCTCTTGGAGGATTTGGATACAGAAGCTTTGACTTTGTCATCTTCTCAGTATACATTTTGATCCTCCATGTGACCAAAGTAATTTTCTATAGTCAGGTCTCAGTTTTTATTGTTTGTTCATTTTCTCTGCCTATGATTTGATTTACCACATTTCCAAGGTCTTGGGGGTTATGGGACCCCCCCCCCATGGAGTCTAAATTCTTTCAAGGTCTTATAAGAGACTTTGCTCTCCTGGCCTGTGTTCTGGTATGTGGATGACCACAGGCACCTCCCTCTGCCCTGAAACTGTAAGGAGGGTTCCTGTTCCTCTATGGTAGTATGGGGGCCCAGAATGCAACCTGAATCTGTGAATGGGAAAAGTAGCAGATTGCTGCCCCAAGGATAGCAGGGAGACCCCTGCAGTCTCTCCCCACTCCCTTAAGATCTGTGGATACAGAGCTCTGAAAGTTTTGGGTGGCCCTGCAGCTTTCCATCGCAGGGCTACTCCTAGCCCTGTGCTGTGTCAGGCTCCACACTTAGTGTGGTGTAGGAGAATTCTCTCACCAGCCCTTCAAGCAGGCCCCAGTGCTCAAGATGTCAGGAAATCACTCCCACTGTCACAGACCCAGGCACCCCCCAGTCTTTTCCGGGAAGACTGGAGCTGGTTTGCTCTGCCTGGTGTGGCTATGACTTAGCTATGCTGCAGCTCTTTCCACCCCCCAGTCTGGTGAAATAGACCTTTCCCACAGATCTTCTAAGCTGTTTTGGAGTGGGTATTTGTATCATGCAGTCTTTCTGTGGGTTATGCCCTTCTACAGTTTTGTTGGTCATAATTTGATGGCTTTAGGGTCCAGTTTCTGGGAATTCCTGCCTTCAGGCTTCCATCTTGGCTCTGCCCCTCTGCCTTTTAGTTTCCGAGAATGGGTGTCACATTATAAATGTATGTGCATACTTCAACCATTCTAGAAATTCCATATAGAGGCATCATGCATAAGATGTGAAATAATTAACCATTTGAAAAGCTGAATTGGGAGTGATCCATTTGAATTTTCTTCTTAATGGTCCAAATGGTCACTAAGGTTGTTAATATTTAGCAAAATAAATAGTTTCACAGAAGAAACATAAAACATGAATCTATCTAATATTTTTTCCTAATAGCTTGTTTAATGATTATGATTTATGCTTGCTCTAAAATCCAGAAGTGAATGAAAGGAAAATATTCAAATTCTACTTAGCAAACACTATTAGTTAAAATTCATCAATATCAATTTATCTTTCTAGTTCTATCTCTAGAACTTGAGATGTGTATTTCTGTCAAAAAGACTCAGGTCCTCTAGTTTTTGTGAGGACAATGAAATATTGAATTATAGAATATCTATGCTTGTTTTAATAAATGATCTATTACAGATTCCATCAGGAATTAGGAGAGCTAAGACCCGAATGACTATGAGGTTTGTTGGCCTACCTTATGATTACTTGGCATTTTATCTTCAGTGAGTGCAAAAGGTTACAATGAAGATTGGAAGAAACAATTAAAGCAAGCTTCTTATGACTTCTTAATACCATCGACATAGGCAGCAAGCCCAGTTTCCCCTTGGGGAAGCTTTATGTTCTCCCAACTCTTCTCATCATTTTTGGAAGATGTCATTTCTAAGTACATTAGATGAAATGCATTTAGAAGAAGCATCCACCTTCCCTCTTAAGAAATCAAAACTAGAATCATGAGACCAGAAATATTTTTTAAAAGTAACTCTTAGCATATCCCCATTATTCTACAACTCCAAGACAATAATGCATGTATTAAGAATATGGTAATTAAGATTTACATAAGAAAAAAAAGATGGAAAACATCTATAACCAATATAAAACCTAAAATAACTGTAGAAAATAAGCTAAAGATCACAATAACTGTAACCAGCCCTAGTCTATACCAGTATAGAACCTGGTAGATTTACATTTCAAACTTCAGTTGTAGTGATTTTGATTCTGTATTTTTAAGGCAGTGACTTAGGGAATTCATTGAATTTTTCCAGTCCTGTAAAGGAAATGAGAAACATTTACCGATGGAGAAAAATAAGAACCTACAAAGGGAAATGTCAACTAAAAGCTTAGGGTTTCCATGCTGAGCTCTATATAACTGAAGTATAATTGAAATTGTTTATCTCAGATGATTCAATATGAGAGAAAAATAAAGATAATGGAATCATGATATGATAACAGAGATAAAGATACATCAAAGGCTATATTTTTCATTCCAGGGGGTATATGAAAGTCTAAAGCAATGATAACTTATCAGATCATGCTGGGGTAGGTAAGAGTAACAACAAAAGAGAAATAAAAGTTTGAAATAAACCTAATATCCTAAAAGATAAATCTGCAAAGATACTCATGACAAAAGAAGTAAAGATGAGTAAAAAAAAAACTAGAAAAGCACACAATGGCAGGGAAAATATAATGCAAGGATAGAAAGCAACCTTAAAATACTAATGAAACAGCAATAGTAAAGCAATTCTTTATTAAACTAAACAAATTCTATAAAAATAAGATTCATTTTCAACAATATAGTCAAGAAACTCAAGAGGAATAACACAAAAATTAAAATGACATCAAAATATTAGATTTTAAATTAACTACAAAGCAATAGTCATCAGCAATTGTTTAGCACTGAATAAAGCAGAAAAGCAAAAAATAAAATAAAAAGACAAGACTTCCAGGTAAACAATTAATAGTGTTCAGTGAATTCAAGAAGACAAACTACATTTGGTTGAATAAAATCTGTTCAGAAATCTAGAAAGTGATTTAGCAGAAAGCAGCTTTTGAGCAATATCTGACATTAATAATAATAATAATGTATGAAATGACAATCATTTATAACTTCATTTGTATATATAAAAGGTAAATTAAACATTTAAAAGAATTTGAAATAATATCTTGCAGATAAAATAAAGAGGAAGTCACAGGGTAAGGAAAATCAATTGCTTTTAACCTGGATGCCACATTTTAAGAAAATTTAGATTAATAAACTCTTGATAGTGAATTAGGAAGACTAAAAACAGCAAGATAGGTGGAATTCATTTTTCACATTATTCAGTCTTTTTTTCTTGTAATTTTTCTGTACTGTAAAATTGCTTTTTTAGAAACTTACTTCATGTATCTGAATGCCTAGATTTGGTGAGTAGCCAGGTGTATGATCTTGGTCACACCTTGGGAGCACGCACAACAGTTGCCACTTATGCACAGTAAAATGCTAATGTATTCCAGGTATTAATTAAGCTCTGCCCTTGGAGTATGTACAGCAGAAGCTGCTACTCCTTAAACATCACCCCCATGCCATCCTCATTTCACCCCCCCTCAGAAATTTATTTAAGCAAGTTTCTGCTTTGACTTGCTCTCTTTTTCCTTTTGACTTAGCCAGGAAGCTGCTTCCCAGTTCCTCCTACTCTTCCTTTTCTAACCTGGATCAACATGCTCCAAATCCATGCTATTAGAACCATGTGAGACCAGTCTATGCTGCTGGATCCATGATGATTCTTTGTTTCCATTTCCTTTTCTTTATTGGGGGGGGGGGGATTTTTGCAAGGTAATGAGGTTAAGTGACTTGTCCAAGGTCAAACAGCTAGATCATCATTAAGTGTCTGAGTTCAAATTTTAATTTAGGTCCTCCTGACTCCAGAGCCAGTGTTCTATCCTCTGCTTCACCTAGCTGCCCCTTGTTTCCTTTTTATAACTGTCTTTGCTAACTCCCCCAGCTGTCTCTCCTTGTTTAAGTTGACTATCTTCTTAGAAACTAATTTTCTTTCCCAGTTTGTAACTGTCACCTTAATTTGACTATCTCCTTAGAAACTTGCCTTTTATCTCAGTTTGTAATCATCTCTTTTTGTTTAACTTTATTACATTCTTAGAAACTTGCCTTCTTGATTTCCATGTGACTACTCTCCCTCATTAGGGATCAAGTTTCCTACAATGGCTTTAGCATATCTTTCCCTCAACTACTGCTAATCAGCCTGTCCTTTAAGTTTCTCCTTCCCTTTGGCTCACAGCAGCACTGAAATTCACTATCTGGCTGCTTTTCCAAAGAACCTAACTTGTGAACTTTTTATGTGGTAGCCTCTGGACTTTTTTTGTAGTAACTTGAAAACCATTTGTACAACCTGTGAATTAAAGTCTATACCTTTCTTACCTTCCTGTGTCAGAAGACTGGTGATTTCATCACCCAAACCAATCACAGTTTTTCTTCCTTCCTTGCAACAGAATGGAATACCTTCATTGAAAAGGAGTGAATTTAGTTGTTAATTTAATACTACTTCCAAATTTCAAGAGATTTTTTTTTATTGATGACTGGGGAAACATGGACTTGTTTGTAGGCTACTACATAGGATCAAGGAAATAAAGATAGATTAAAGATGAGAACAAGGCTGAGGATGATAAGAAGCTGGGAAGTTAGATCAATTTAGTGCTGAACCCAGGAAAATCTGAGTTCAAATTTTGTATCAGACAGTTATTAACTGTTTGACCCTGGAAATCACTTAACTTCTGCCTCAGTTTAATGATCTGTAAATGGAATTGGTAAAAGCAATTTCCTCCAATGATATGAGGATAAATTAAGATATACATATATGCATATGTTTTATAAATACATATATACACATATGTATGTATACATATAGATTTGTGTGTATATGTGTGTGTGATTTTGCAGATCTTCAAGTGCTGTGTAAGTGCTAGCTGTTATTATTAGTGAAGGCTTGAGAAGATCAGAGGGGATGGGATCAAGATGTTTTTAGAGGGTTTCCTTTGATGGTAACAAATGTATCTTCTATTTATAACATTATTTCTATGAAACTAAATATCCCCTGCATCATCATTTCACCTAAAGTTGTGTTTTCCTGGAACTAATTAATATTAAATGAAGTACATCTACAGTAAGTTTCTTTGAAACACCAGGTGGCAGTAGGGTTATATCTTATTTTTTAAATGTATACAATATTTGTTTAAGCTCTTTTGCACAGGTATGAATGAAATTATTATTGTTATTGTTATCATTATCATCATCTCCATAATTATTATCAATCTATAAGCATTTTCTGTGTGTCCACTGTCATTATCATTCAAAAAAATATAAAATTTGCCTTTATCTATATCATTAACAAATATGAATCTCCTCATTGTATCAACAGTCACTAGAGCACACTGATGTCCTGACTTAAGGGCTATTCCCTTGATGGACAAGTATAGAAGCAGCTTTATCAGATTCCCACCTTCGGATTGTGTAATTGTATGAGTGTCCCCCATAACACCATTTTGGGTTCAGTTTTCTAGCCAGGCACCTACTCATTTGTATGTAATCCACAAAATTAGAGACGTCAATAAATACATATGTTAATCTAATTCTGTTTGTTCTTTCTTAAAACGAAACTATGGAGGCTTACACATGTTGACTTAATTCTATTTGTCCTTTATTAGTACAAATTCTGGAGTTAAATATATGTTCATTTAATTTTTATTAATACCAAACTCATGGAGAGCATCAGCACTTTGTGCAGAATTTTGAACCACATATTGTTGGGAGAATATGAAAGAAAAATATCATCACTATATTTGTGAATTCCAAAGGCTAACACTCTCAAAGTTGCATGAGCAATATGTTTGTTTGGTTCTCTGGTTTTTGTTCAGTTAAAAGTCATTTTACCAATTGCCTGGCACGAGTAGCTGTGGCCTCACCCTAGGAATGTGGAGAGGGCAGAGCTTCTTTTCAAAAAAAGAATCAATGCTTCCAATTAATAGAAGCCATTGGGGGAGGGTGAATAGCTCCTAACAAGCTTAATTTTTCCACAACCCTCCAATATTAATGCCACTTAGTGGACAAAACAGATGCCAAACTGTCACTTTCTGCTAGGAATACATCATTCTTAATAAAAAAAAATAGGAATGATTCAAGGGATCTGGCATGCTAAATTCCTCTAAAGGGCATTGTTTACCATTTTGTTCTCTATTTTAAAAAATGGAAACAATTTGAGTAATTTGACATTCTAAAAAACTACAAATGGTAGTTTCCCACTTTACTTCATATCTTAGCATTATTTACCAAAGGCAACAACGCTTAAGTGTGCAAGTGTAAGTGTATAGGTATACAAGAATTCTTTATAAAAAAAATCTGTCACTAATTTAAAATTATGAACAAGGTTTGCTTTTCTGGTCTGGAATGACCAGAGGATCCCAAACAAGCCACTCTCCTCTAAATTTCCTTAGACAAGTCTGAATTTCTACCCAAAATGAGGGGATTCTAATTTCTTGTCTTCATTTTTTATTCTATTATGAGAAAATTATGCTAATTTCTTGAAAATAAACATTCCAATTCTTTCTTTCTTTCTTTCTTTCTTTCTTTCTTTCTTTCTTTCTTTCTTTCTTTCTTTCTTTCATAGGCTGCTTTCTTTTTCAAATTTGCCTAGGTCTTTTTTGGGGATATTATTGCCCACCTTCTTTCAGAGTTGACACTCTCTTCCAAAGTATTTAGGCTACAAAAAGGAGTGGGTGGAGCACTGAAGAAAACTGATTTGTAAATCAAAGAAGGCACCCACTTTTCTCCAAGTCCCTTCAGTCTTATCACACTAAATGATATATCCTCTCATCTGGGAAAATTGTGCAAACAGTAAGATAATATAAAACATATCAATCTCTGCCCCAGCAACAGATTACCACTGGTCTCACCAAGATCTCAGCAATTTCCTTGCCCTCATGTTTTTGGGCAAAGTCCTGGACAACAACATGGTACTACTGAGCTCACCAGGTGGGAACCAAATTTATAAAGACAGACTTTCCTCAGTCCACTTCCCTCATGATCTCTACCTCTATTCCTGACTCAATTTTACCTTCCCAGACATCTGTAGACTGTGGACCAAGTGGCTGCCCTGCTGGAGTTCCAGGTCTTATGCACAGTTTTGTACAGCATCTCTACCCATCAAAATGTTGTCTTTAAGATGGCAAGGAATAAAGAATCCCTGGGTTGGATCATTGTGTCCACCACAGGCCTCAGTAGTGGTTCCACTGCAATGGTGGTGCTCCAGGAGAAGAGTCTCTTTCTCAGTCTTCACTGATGCTATTATTCTAGATACCCCATTTCCAGCTCACCTGCTCTAGTGTATACCATTGTCCAGGGGAGAGGAGCAGCATTCTGTCCCCAGTGGTAGACCCCTTTTCCTCCTGCTTGCCTTCCATGCCCTTCAGGGACATGGCAAGTGGTTTATTTTTTAAAAGACTCTCTGATGATGAAGGTGACCTTCATGCAAGTATGAGGGCCACACCGTCCAGGAACATGTATAGATCATTCCAAGTATCTCCAGGGTAAAGTGGGGCAGCTGGCACTCAACCCATCACACAGAGTGAGATGCGTACAGCCTTGACACTGGCCAGCATCTGAGTAGCTTTCACACCCCTACCCCTGGTCACAGCCACTCCTCAAACACAGGTTCAATGTTCATCATATCTAGTTCACCCTATCCATCTTTACTAATGATCTCTTCAGAAAGGCCTCCAATATGTGCTTGCAAGGCTCAGATCAGCAAACCTCCAGAAGCAAGGGCTGTCCTGGCTTCAGCATCTTTGAGAAATGGTCCTCCATGATGAATCGAACCTCTTCACCCTCCAGGCAACTGTGTATTTGTCCTTGCTGTGTGTGTGTGTGTGTGTGTGTGTGTGTGTGTGTGTGTGTGTGTGGAGGAGGGACATCCAAGCTGTTACCCCCCCCCCATTTAATCTTTACTGGTAAGGCTCCTTAACCTCTTTTGAGAAGCTGTAGTACATGGGATACTGCAAAGATAAGATAAATGTAAAGGCTCAGAGGCTAACTTATTTCCCCAGTCCACTTTATGTGGAAACTGAAAAAAAAATTATGTGATTGACTGGTCCTTAATAATGTTTATTAACTGATTTAAGTGGCTCATTCTGCTGCTGAGGTCACAGTGGCTCTAAGTGGTGTGTCCCAACTATCACCCTTTAGCAGGTCATGAGTCCTAGGGACAATAATCCAACCCAGTGATTCTTTAATCCTTGGCATTTTAAGAAGCAGGGCAGGTTGGGAGCAGCTAGTGGTGCAGCGGGTAGAGCACCAACTCTGAAGTCAGGAGGACCTCATTTCCAATCCAGCCTCAGAAACTTGACATTGACTAGCTGTGAGACCTTGGACAAGTCACTTAACCCTGACAGCCTTGTATCCAGGACCATCTCCAGTTGTCCTGATTCTTATCTGGCCACTAGATTCATATGGCTCTGGAGGAGAAAGTGAGGCTGGTGACCTAGCACAGCACCCCCTCACTCAAATCCAATTCACGCACTTATCATGACATCACTTCCCTGATGTCATGGTCTTCATCCAGAATGAAGGACTAAAACAACACTAAGAAGCATTATTGCTGTTCTCTGTACAACCACCGTCCTGCAGGCAGGAATGGGGAAAGGAAGCCTTGAGATCCAGGGTGAGCATTTGAGGGGTGGGAGATGAGGAAATAGAAAAGTCCCAACCCACAGGAGGGTGGGGCTCTGTGAGAAAGAACAAACTGAAGTTGCGGAGCAGTCTGCTCCAGTTGTTTCCTACTCAGCAGAGCCCAGCTGGCAGACAGAGAGGGAGGAGTGAGGATAGAGATACAGAAGGAGGACGAATCTGATCCTGGGTCTTCCCAAGCTCATTCAGGTGGAAGTGGCAGACTGCTAACCAGGGCGGGGCAGCAAGTAAGTGCTGTATCTCTTACCTTTCAGTTCTGTAGGGGAAGAATTTTCAGGATTGAATGCGGGTAGAAATTTAAAAAATGAATTTTAAGAAGCATAATATTAGCAAATTTTGTAGGGAGGACATAGCAGATTTAACCAGTTTGTAGTAGATTTAGTAGACAATTTGATAGGACAGAGAAATACCCCTTAAATCAATATTGGCTACATAGATAAAAGTAGAGTATTATCTCTATCAGTCTGAATTCATCTGGTATAGTCTTCAGTCCTGGCATCCCTACATTTTAAGGCAACGATTTAAAACCATATAATTGAAATAAGCTTCTCTGATTGTGGTGGACTTTGACTCTACTAATGCTGTCTATTTAAAACAGTGATTTTTATAAAAATAGGCTTCAAGGGAAAGTCAACTTCCTTATGAGATGGGAACACAAATCATAGCAATGAGACTATAGGCAAGAGAAGGATCCAGACATAGAGAATAGTGAAAAGGTAACTAGATATAACAGTGCTTGGAGAAAACACTAGGATCCTTGTTATCATCATATTCTAATACCAGTATCGTTGACTTGTGGTCAATCTGTCAAAGTGACACCTCTGGAAAGAACTTTTAAAATATCACAAATATCATCCATAATGCCTTCATTTGGACTGAATTTTAAACATTTTTGGACAATCTTTTAAACGAGAATTTTCTGAATCCTTGGATGGGAGTTTCCAAAAGAAAAAAGTGAGGAAGGGGGACCAGAGCATTGAAACTAAAAACAGTTTAAAAACAACATAAGTGGGAGGCTCATTCACAGCTTCAAAGTAAAATAGTCTTTAGGTTCTAAATAGGAAAGTCCTAGATAAGGCATAAATATGAAGTAGAGATAGAAAATATGAGAAAATACTGACCCAGGAAGAGTTCTAAGCTATTGGCCAGGAATTGAAAGTAGGTAAAAAAATTAAGAAAACCGTTTCTAAATTTGGCTTCGAAAAAGTTATCTGGAGACAATCTCCATGACTTTTTAAACTTCATTTTTTTTAGGATCATAAACTTAGAACTGAATGAGACTATCAACTTCTATTCCTTCATTTTACAGATTTGGGAAACTGAGACTCAGGGAGTGACATGCCCAAGGTAATATAAGTAGTAAGCATCAAAAGTAGAATCTTCTGACTACAGAGACAGAAGACTTTCCACTACACCACACTTCCTCCTTTAACCTGTTTATAAATAAACAAACATTTATGTGCCTAGTTATGAAACAGTATGCTAGTTGAAAAGAAGACAAATACAAAGAAAGAAATATCTACTCTCATTGATTTGATTTACTCTGCCCCTCGTCTTTCATGATCTTCCTAGATAAAAAAAAGTACTCCTTATTATACCAACAGAGGTCTTGGTTGAATTAAAATTAAGAAGATGTGTGTGTTTGTGTGTGTGTGTGTGTGTGTGTGTGTGTGTGTGTATGTGTATGTGTGTGTGTGTGTCTTAATCCTGTCTTAGAGCAGGATTTTCCAGGAAGACTTCTGATAGAAGAGTAAAAGTAGAAATATCCCTTAGGAAGTTCATTGATAAAAAATATTTTCAATTCCCCTGTAAAGTTGGAGTACATGTGCCTAGAAAAGGTAGGTAGCCAGTGGACAATGTGTCAGGTGCTGGAGTCAGTAAGACTCATCTTTATGTGTTCAAATCTGACCTTAATCACTGCATGATCCTACATGACCCTGGGCTGGTCACTAATTAATCTCATTTTTCTCAATTCCTCATCTGTAAAATAAACTGGAAAAGGAAATGTTAAAACATTCCAGTGTCTTTGACAAGAAAACCTCAAATAAAGTCAGGAAGAATCAGGCACACCTGAAAAACAACAAGAAAAGGGTAGTCAAGGTGGGAGAACTTAAAATAAGTCCATGAGATAATTTGTTGAAATCAATGCTGAGTAGAGAGAAATGAATATTTGGAGGTAACCAGTGAGTAAACTTGAAATATTTGAGGAACTATAATAGAAATATTAGCTTAATTTTTTGTATTTCCAGAAGATAGAACTAGGTTAGTGGAGAAGATCTGGAGGAAAATATTAACATAAGAGGGGTAACTTGGTATTTTTATTTGTTTTTAAGCCATGTTGTATTGTTCATAACCCCATTTAAGATTTTCCTGGTAAAGGTACTGGAATGGTTTGCCATTTCCTTCTCCAACTCATTTTACATCAGGAAACTGGGACAAAAATTAAAAAATGACTTGCACAAGGTCAATCAGCCAATGTCTAAGACCAGATTTGCACTCAGGAAGATGAGTCTTCCTGACTTCATGCCTGCCCCACTATCTATCCAGTCACCTAGATGCCAAATGAGTTGGTTGGTTTAAAAATTGGCCTGATTTAAAAATTGGATTTAAGTTCTGATTGACTCCTCCTGGCTCTGTGACTCTGAATAAGTTATTTACCCACTTACTGTCCCAAGTTTTATGTGAAATCACAAGCACAGGCCACCTTTGCCCAGAAAAAAAATGACTGAACAAAAAAACTACTTAAAAGAAAAAAACATCCTCAAACAGGAATGTATTGTCTTGTGAGATGTGAGTGCCCTATCATTGCAGTATTCAAATAAATATTACATGGTAATCTCCAGATTGAATTTCTCCAGATGGCTTCTACAGATTGAATTACTCCAGATGATTTCTCCAGATTGAATTCCTGCCTAAGGTGAATAGTTGAAATAGATGACTTCTAAGAGTCTTTCAAACCAAAGATATTACATCTATTAAATTATCTATCATTCTCTTTCAGATGGAAACATTTGCTAATGTTAGAAACCAAAGATCTAATATAGAAAGGGTCTTAGAGTTCATTTACTTCAATGCTACCATTTTGTACATAAGGAGCCTTGTACATAATATGGTTTCGTGACCCATTCTAGGACAATACATGCAACAAAGAGATTAGGATTTGATCCAAAACCTTTATAACTCCAAGTCCAATTCTCTTTCTATTTTGCTTTGTTATATTATGATGAACTAGGCATGTACAATTTCAATTTGAATTTTTTTTCCATTTTCCATGACATGACATGGAAAAATTGTTGGGCACTGGTTTGATTAGCCCTTTTAAATAAATTCTTCTCTCCTCATATATAAGAAGCACTAGTGGCAATATCTGTGGGGGGAAATGGTGCTATTCAAGCCACCAAGCATATAAATACAAAGAATTTCCAAAAAAGTCATTTAAAACATATACTTTCTCAGTCAAAAAACCTTTATTAAGTATCTGTTGTTTATAATGCACCATGCTGAAACATATCAAAAATAAGGAGGACCTACCCTCAAAGAGTTTATTCAAAAGGGACAAATATGTATATATGGAAGAAAATACAAATGCTGATGATTTTGGAAGAAAGGATATAGTAAATGGGAGGGATCAAAAATGGTTTCACCTAGAAAGCAATATTTGACCAGGGCTTTGAAAGAAATTATAGATTTTTTTTTTTAGTTTTTGCAAGGCAGTGGGTTAAGTGACTTGCCAAAGGTCACACAGCTGTTTGTTAAGTGTCTGAGGTCACATTTGAACTCAGGTCCTCATAACTCCAGTGTCAGTGCTCTATCTACTTCATCATCTAGCTGCCCCTAAAATTATGGATTTTAAGAGGTGGAGGTATGGGGAATAATAATAATATTAATAATGTTTGTCCTTCATTTTCAAAGAAGAGAACAACATCAGGGATACAAGAACATGAATTAGAGTTCAGTAAGGAAGGTTGTGCTGTCACCAGTCTTACTTTCTCCTCCAGAGCCATTTGGGTACAATGACCAGTTATGAATCAGGATGACTGGAGATAGCCCTGGTAATGAGGGTTAAGGAACTTGCACCATATCACACAGTTAGAGAGAGAGAGACAAATTTCTGAATTTCGATTCAAACTCCTGTCCTCCTGACACCAAGGCCAGTGCTCTATTCACTGCACCGCTTAGCTGCCCTTGTGGGGGAGGAAGGAATGTATTGCAATTAAGTTGACAGTTTATACAAATACATGGAGACAGAAGATGAAAAATCTTTTGGAGGTACAATAAGACAATTTGTCTCATCTGAAGAAGAATAGTAATATAAATTAAGCCTGGAAAAGTAGTTTGGAGACAGAATATGAAGGGTTTTAAACTCCAAAAATGATGTTAATATTTGATTCCAAAGGAAACAGGTAGCCACAGGAGTGGGGTAAAATAATGAAAATCTGAGTCTAAGGAATATTATGTTAATAGCTGAGCAGAGAATGAATTGCAGAGGGCAAGGAATGGAGATGGGGAAGCAGACTGTGAAACCATTGATATCTAGTGAATTAGAAGGAAACATGCAGAATTGGTAACTTGTTGAATATGTGGGATGAGGGAGAATAAGGAGTCAAGGATGATGCTAATGTTGAAAATCTGGTCAACTAGAAGGATAATAGTACTCTCAAAGAAGACAGGAAATTTAGAATAAGAATAGTTTGGAAGGAAATATAAAGTATGTCTTATGTATAGTGAATTTGAGATAATTATTAGATAGGTTGAGAATTCCAAACAATAATAATGTAGTGGAGCTCAGGAGAGGAATTAGGAATGAAAATATATTTCTCAGGTCTTTCGTACCTGATAATTAATTTCATGGAGTCAATGAGACAGATAAGAGGCAGTCTAAATATAAAAATGAGAATCATTAGAGAACTTCATAATATGCCCACAGATAAGGGCATGATATAAATGATGAACCAGTAATGAAGACTGGAAAGGATTGGTAAGTGAGGTAGCAGGAAAACCAAAGAAAAGTAGTATGATTAAAAACTTAGAGAAAAAGAATATAGAGAAGAGGAAGGTCAAGAAAGTTGAAGATTGAGAAAAGACCAATGGATTGGAAAATTTTAAATCTCTTAATTTAGAAGACAGCATATTTAGTTGAGTGCTGAAATCCAAAGCCAGAGTGCAAAGGTTTGAAGAGCAAGGGAAAAGAAGATTTTGAGTAAAGAGAAGTAGAGGCCAGGAGAGTCAGATTTTTTTAATTGTTTGACTTAAAATTCTGAGGAATGATACAGGATACTAGCTTGAAGTGATGTTAGCATCAAGAGATGGTGTTTGATTTTTGTTTGTTTTAAAAATGGAGAAGAATTGAATATGCTGATAGTCTGAAGGGAATGAGTTAATGGGAGATATTTATGGTTAGCAAAAGAAAAGGGATATTTAGGAAGATTTGTTAGATGATATGCGAGAAAGGAGGAACCAGGATACAATTACAGAATTTAACTTTTGCAAGAGAGGCCATTAAAGATTGGAGTAAAAGAGAACAGAAAGAGGGAAGACATTTAGACGTTTTAAGATGATGAGTTCTGGAATTCGGAGTGAATATTATTTTCTCCAAAAAGTAAAAGGCAAGATCTTCTGATTTAGATTGTTGGGAAAAGCTGGGGTCGGAGACTTAGGAGGATTAAAACTGTTACTGTGTAGAGTTCCACAGAAAACTGATTAGGAAGGAGTGAAATGATTATCTTGAAGCTGTGAGAATCCTACTGAAATTTTGAAAGGAAGTGGGGTGCACTAGAACTAGCACTGGCTTGAAGTAAGATGACCTAGGTTCAAATCCCACTTCAAATAATGCCTATGTAACCTTTAGTAAAGCATTTAATCTCCACAGGTCTCATTGAAATGATTGAAGTAAAGTTGTCTTTCAACCTCAAAATCCATGATATGATCATAGCATTATTTGTTTAACTTGATAATTTCAGAGGGAAAACATAGAATTGTTTAGGGAGATATATTTTCAAAAATGGCTATTCACAGAATATACTTAAGAGTTTAGTAATATTAGTATATGTTTGTATGTAAACATATATGTACATACATACTGACATATAATATATAATATAAAATTCAATATATATCTATCTATCTAGAATTTGGAGAGAATTTAAAGATTATCTAGTCTACAATACTAACTGTATCTTGCATTTTGATGTCTGATTTATAGTTGCCTTTGTTACTATCACATCTTCTGGACTTTAAGCTAGATGAGAATATCAACTGACTTTCATATAATAGCTGTACTTTTAAAGTACCTATCATAGCTTTCTATTCATACATATCTAATATGTCTAATAATTCATACATATCTAATATATGTATAAGTATGTATATTCATATTTGACTGATGTGATGTTAAAATTGCCAATTTGAAAACAAAAGTCATATTTTTGGGATTGGAGGAAGTATATATTGGGAAATATAGTTGATATAAAAATGAATGATATCAATAATTTATTTTAAAGAAGCAAATGACTCATAGAATCACAGCTTTATAACTAGAGGGAATTTTAGATTTCAGTGCAGCATCTGTTTTATAGATAAATTGCTCAAGATTATTTGGATTATAAGTGCCTGAGGTAGGTTTTTATCAACTCTAAATTTGGGGCTCTTTACAGAAAGTGAAGGACCTTCTGGCAGTATCTATTCTTTGGAAATATTTGGATAATGGCTACTCTATCTTTTATTTTTCTCTTCCAACCCCCCCCCCTTTCCCTCATGGATTGGCTTTGTTATTGTTTTTATTTCAGTCATTTTATCCATTACATAAACTTCATGAAGTTGACCATAGATACTGAATGGGGCCTTTGGGAAAAATTCAACTACATTTCTGAGGGGGGAAAAAAAGCATTCTCAGAACATCTTGTGAAATCTGCAGGCCCCCCCCCTCTTTTAACTCACACAGGATGTGGGAGGTATTCTGGGAGAAAAATTAGGGGTTGGAAGAAAGGATACCAGACTATAGTCTTTGCCAGAAGAGAATAATTATGAATCTGAAAGGAAGGGGGATAATAAGAAGCAGCCCTGGTATTTGCTACAAACTCTCACCTCTTAGGTAGTACCAGTTCAGATCTACCTGAAAGAATCCCCAGAGATTCAGTGAATGGTAGACAGTTCAAAGGAGCAATTGAGGAAATGCTGAAAGGGACAGAAAGAGATGGAAGTTGCAAGTTTAAGGGGTCTCAAAGAGCTTTTGTCTTTGACTGGGTGCCAGTTGTTTTGTAAGAAGTATAAGGAACATTCTTATCGCTCTTTTCTCATTTCCCAGTCTATCTGTCTGTTTTTGGAATCTGTCTGCTTGACCTGCTTTGAATGTCATTCTAGTGAGACCATTTGTTTTGTAACTAGGGTTTACATGTATGAATATGGGTTACTCTAGAGCCTGCCAGCATTCCACTTGTAAGCAATCTGAGTTGTCTTCAATTAGTACTGAATGTCTCCTGCATTTTGGGTTTGTTTGGGGTTTTTTTTGCAAGGCAATGGAGTTAAGTGACTTGCCCAAGGTCACACAGCCAGTTTTAAGTGTCTGGGGTCAAATTTGAACTCAGGTCCTCCTGACTCCAGGGCGGGTTCTCTATTCACTGTGCCACTTAGCTGTCCCTGCATTTTAATGTCTAAATTATTATTATTATTGTTGTTGTTGTTGTTGGTACTATTATTATTTTTAATAAGGAAATTTGTTTTATTTGACAACATTGGATTTTTATGCCACTAGGACACAGGCTCCAATCACCCCCTTCATTTTTATCTCTGCCCTTCTGCTGAAGAACTTTGCCTTCAGGATGACTGGCTGCTTGGGGAGCTTCCCTTTTCCTAGGACTTTGTAGTACCCCGACTGCACATCAGTAATGGGGCAAGCCCCTCTTTGTTTTCAGCTGCGTTAATCCTGGTCTGCTCACTGACCAGTGTCCACAGCTTATCAAGGTGGACAGTTGGGCAGTAGCTTTGGTTCCTCTTCAAGTGCTAGTGCCTCATGCCAACTTTCCCGAGGTAACCTGGATATTTGCCGAAGCTGATGCGGGGACGATGCCGCCCTCCCGCATTGGCGCGATCTCCCGGGTACTTCTGGGGCTTGCCACTGAGACCGTGGCCGTGGCTCAAGCGCCCGCGGAGTTTCCACATCTTCCTCCGTCGGGAAGGCATGTTCCTGGCCGGCGGAAAAGAGGAAAAACTTAATGGCTGAATTATAAGAAACTCTGTTACTACCAGTTCTCCTTCTAGACTTTAAGCCAGATGAGAGCTAGGACCATGAGGGCCATAGATACTCTGTACCTCCCAATTACTCAGCGCCGCCGCCCACTGAGAGCATTGAGGCGACTGGAGCAGTAAGTGATACTGGGAATGGAGTGGACTTCATGGACTCCATCTTCTGACTCAGTTCCGCAGCTAGCTTTTCTTTCAATTGAATTATGCATCTAGTTCAGTTTCTAGATTGTGCAAAAACTTTATTCAATTATGGTAATTGTGAGGAAAAAGTCATAGTATAGTTTGAACTTTCACTGCATGACTGGAAAACTGGACCGCCTCTATTACTCAGACATCCTTAATTAAGGGCCTAGATTATGTTGACCAGATCCCAGTTATATCTGGAAATTGATGCAAGAGTTTTCTCACAATCATATATCTCAAGCAGCCCATATGTCTTATCTGAAGACTGGCCCAAGTACTGATCAATCACTTGTTTCCATGTCCCTTTGTTTATAGACACTTGGGGGGAGCGGAATACCTCTTGTGCTGATTCCGGGGAATTGCACCTGTTTGCTCTCCTCTTTCCAACTTGGAAAGTCCCTAATCTTTACTCCAATTAAAAATCAGATTGCCTATTTTTTATACTGGTCAATTATTTCCTTTAACTAATTAGTTTTATTTGATTATTTGTTTTTAATGCATTAAAATTTGTCACCCCCTGTCCAATGTCCAGTGTCAAAACTGAGGAAAGGCTGCTGGTTCCCCATTTGTTGAACAACTGGCATTCATTGGTTAATAAATTAATATGGCTGAAGCTTGAACTTGCTCAGTTCAGTCATTTCATTTTTCACCTGCCATACCAATAAGAGTATGCCCAATAGCTTAGCATATGCCTGCTTTGTTATCCTTTGACATCTGAAATTACCTTCGAAGCATCCTCTCTAGATGTATTTTGTAGACTTAGTTGTCTCCTCTATTAGTTGGTGAGCTCTTTCAGGGAAGAAAATGTATTTTTGCAATTCTTTGTATTCTCATAGCTTAGCACATTGCCTGACTTGTAGTGAGCATTTAATAAATGCTGATAATATCTGCACACATTTGATACACAATAGGATGATCTCTCCACCTGCTTTCTAAAAAGAAGCTTTGCTTTGATCTCTTACCTAACTTTCAATAATAATAATAACTAACATTTATGCCAGGCCTACTTTGTGTTGGTCACTGTGCTAAGCATTTTGCAAATATTATTTAATTTGATCCTCACATCAACCCATGGAGGGAAGTTTTATTTATTGCAATTTTATAACTGAGAATATTGAGGCAAATAGAAGTTCAATGACTTGATCAAGATCATGTAATGTCTAAGACCAGATTTAAACCAAACTCTTTATTTTCTTGTGAAATTTTTCAAATAAATTTATTTTCCATCTGTGTGTAAGAATAGTTTTCAAAATTCATTTTTTGGGTAAGGTTTTTAAATTCAACATTTTTCTCTGTCCCTATCTTCCCTCCCCCTCCTATAGATAGAGTAATCTAATATAGGTAATACATGTATAACCATGCTATAATATTTCCATATTAGCCATGCTATGAAAGAAGAATCAAAACAAAAAGGGAAAAAGTCATGAGAGGAAAAAAACATGAAACATAAAACAAATTTTAATAACTGAAAATAGTATGCTTTGGTCTAGATTCAGACTCTGAAGTTCCTGCTCTGGATGTGGATGGTAGTTTCCATCATAAGTTCTTTTGAATTGTCTTTGATTATGTTCTGCTGGGAAGTTGATCAACATACAGTGTCACTGCTAATACTTAAAATGATCTCTGGTTCTGCTCACTTGACTCAACATCAGTTCATGAAAGTCTTTCCAGGCTTTTCTGAAGTCCAGCCACTCATGATTTCTTTCAAAACAACAGTTCTCCAACACATTCATGTATCATAATTTATTTAACCATTCCTCAATTGATGGGCATTACCTCAATTTCCAAATTTTTTCCACTACAAAAAGAGTTGACATAAATATTTTTTTTTATATGAAGGATTTTGTCCTTTCTTATCATTTCTTTGGGATACAGATCTAGTAGTGGTATTACTGTTATTGCTCCTCCCCCTCCTCCCCTTCCTACTCCCCTCCTCCTCCACCTCCTCCTCCTCTCTCTATCCCTCTCCCCTCTTCTACTTTCCTTCTTTACTTTTTATCTTTCTTTTCCCTCCCTTCTTCTCTTCCTTCCTTTCACCCTTCCATCCTTCCTTCCTTCCTTCCACCCTTCCTTCCTTCTTTCATTCCTTCCTTCCTTCCTCTTCAAAACAATGATTCATTAGTATGTGAGCTCCTTTTGGTTTCATAGATCAAAATCCATTCATACTTCCATAGGTATACTCAATGAAAGTGTAATCAACTTAAAAGTCAGTCTCCTACTGATCAATTTCTATTAATTTAGTTAGGCAGGTTTTCAGAAAAATAGACATCACATTCATATTTATTGTCTTTCTAGCTTAGTAAGATATGTCACAACAATAACTCTCTGATTGTGCCATGGGCCTAGATCATCTCTATGCCAAGGAGGCATTAGAATCAAATTTTAATGGATTTCACTCTCCTACTGTCAATTGGAAAAGTTTTAGATGATTAATATATGAGTACATCAGGATTAGAGGCTTATTTCTTGATTCTGAAAGGATGATATTTTTTTTTGTCCACGTGCAGTTTGTTAAATTGGAAAGGCAACAGAAACATGAAAAATAATCCACATATAAAGTCTTGGTGGGATTCATTGAAGATTTTTTTTAATTGTGACTACAAAGACCAAACAGACAAATTTCTTCAATTTTTCCAAGTGCTTCTACAATATGTCTAATCTATTCTAGGTTCATAAATAAGGTCTCATCTCATCTATATATCCTAGACAAGTGATCTCCAAAAATTATTAATTTTTCTAACAAAAACACTTTGGCAGTGAGGTTGCATAGTGGATAGAGAGCTGGGCCTAGAGTCAAGAAGACCAGACTTTTTTTTTAATGCAAATTGGATATATACTAGCTGTGTGATTCTGGTGAACTCACTTAAGCTCATTTACCTCATTTTCTTCACCTGTAAAATGATCTAGAGAAAGAAGTGTCTAACCATGCTAGTATCTTTACTAGAAAAATCCCAAATGGGGTCACAAAGAGTCAAACATGACTAAAAAATGATTAAAAAACAATTTTTATCAGGAAAAAAAAATTTTGAGCTTTTCTCTAAATATAGATAAATTTTCTTATAAATTGATTACAGATATTATTGTAGCAATATATGTTGATCATTACAAATTCAATGAAAAAATAGAAATAATGAACTAAAAATGGATATTTAGTATCTATTTTTTAATTTGGTTTTTTTTATCTTGCTTTTTTCCAATTACATGCAATGATAATTTTGCAAGCTTCTTTCGTTCCACATTTTTCTTCTACTCTCCCTTCTCTCTTCCCCTCCCCATGGCATTAAACAACCTTATATATGTACAATTATGTTGAACATATTTCCATATGAGTCATGTTGTGAAAGAGAAATTAGTTAGAACTAAGGGGGAAAACCTTGAGGAAAAAAAGAAAAAAACATCAAAGATTATTTGCTCTATCTAAAGATATTGTTTTAACAGTAAGACCAATCTTACTGAATATGCCTCATTATTTTTGTAACACTTGCATCAGCACTTTGTATCTCAATAATTCAAAGGTTTATTCCTAAATTCATTGCTGATGAACCTGATCACTGATGGGAATGGACTTTTGTCCAGTCAGTTTTGAAGTAGAATCACTCTTTCATTATATTAGTGATATTTTAATCTTATGGAGATTCAGGTGTTTCTGTTGTTGCTGATAGTTGGAAGAAAACTAGTGAAAGAAATACATTAACAGATATCTGAAGAATTGCATCCTTTATTTAAATTATTTTTTGTGGAGAGGAGGAGACAAATATATTTTTTCTCCTCTGTTGTTGATACACCTTACCTGCCTAGGAAAGGCTAGGTTAGATGTTGTGCTGACTGTGTTCAGCCAACTTCATTGTGGGAATGGATCCCTCTGTCTTTGCTATTTGCATGTTTATGAACTTATCTTCACTCATACACACACTCTTACATGCCTTATTATTACTGTTACTTATAATTTCCTCGGCTTCGTCTCATTGACAAATCTGAAACATTTATGTATACAGCTTTACTAATTCATAGTATTTTCTGATTGTTATTGCCAGCTGAAGGAATTGTGACATTGGCATTTCATTCTAAAGAGCATTTGCATTAATTGAATGGATTTCCAGTAATTATCCCTTGAATCCTAGCCCCTAGGTCTGAAACTTGTACTAAGACTTGCTCCTTCTCAAGCTTCTTCTATGAGCATTGGCCCCAGGCAAAAGTAATAGCTTCTTTGATTAGAGGGTTCTAACTTCCCTTGTAGTTTTGCCCATTGGTGTAGTTTGAATTTGAGAGGGGTCTCAGCAGCCACAGTGATAAACTATGCACAAACTTAAATTCTCTACAAACTGAAATACTGTACAAACATCCTAAAGTTGTGGCTAGATTTATCAAATAGTTGTTTAAATTTGCATTTCTCTAAGAAGTAATGATTTAGATCATTTTTTTTCATAGGATTATATATAGTTTTGATTTCTTCATTTGAAAACTGTCTGTTCATATACTTTGACCATTTATCAATTGGGGAATGACTTGTAACCTTATAAATTTGATGGAATTCTCTGTATGTTTTAGATATTGGACCTTTATCAGAGCCCCTAACTGAAGATCTTTTCCCCCAGTTTTCTGTTTTCCTTCTAATTTTGAAAACATTGATTTTATTAGTGCAAACCCTTTTTAATTTAATATTGTCAAAATCATCCATTTTGCAATTTATAATGTACTCTATTTCTTTGTAATAAATTTCGCTGCTTTCAGATAGAAAGAGTATTTCTTGCTTTGTTAATTAGTCTATGATATCACACTTTATACCTAATATCTTTGCCCATTTTGACCTTATTTTGGTAGGGTGTGAAGTGTGGGGTCTATCCCTAATTTTTGCTATACTATCCAGTTTTCCTAACAATTTTTGTTGAATAATGAGTTCTTATCCCAGGAAGTAATGTCTTTAGGTTTGCCAATCAGTAGATTAATGCAGTCAGTTATTACTGTTTCTTTTGAACCTATCCTAATCCACTGATCCATTGCTCTATTTCTTAACCAGTACCAAACAGCTTTGATTACTGCTGCTTTATAGTAAAGTTTCAGATCTGGTAGAGCTGGGCTACCTTCCTTTACAATTTTTTTTTTATCAGTCTCCTTGATATTCTTGATCTTTTCTTGCTCCAGACGAATTTTGTTACTATTTTTCCTATCTCAGTAAAATAGTTATTTAGTAGTTGATTGGTATGACACTGAATAAGTAGTTTATCATATTTATTGGCTTGGCCTAACCACAAACAAGTGACATTTTTCCAGTTGTTTAGATCTGACTTTATTTGAGTAAGAAGTGCGTTGTAATTGTGTTTGTGCAGTTTCTGGGTTTGCCTTGCAATTACTTTAAATGGAATTTCTCTTTCTATCCCTTGTTCTTGGGCTTTGCTGTTTATATATAGAAATGCTGGTGATTTATGTGAGTTTATTTATTCACTGCTACTTTGTTTAATTTGTTAATTGTTTCAAGTACTTTTTTAGATGATTTTCTTGGTTTCTCTAAATATATCATCATATCATCTGCAAAGATTTAAAGTTTTTTTTCCTCTTTGCCAATTCTGATACATTCAATTTCTTTTTCTTCTCTAATTGCTAAAGTTACTATTTCTAATACTATATTGAAAAGTAATGGTGGTGATAATGGGCATCCTTGTTTCATCCCTGATCTTATTGGAAAAGCTCCTAGTTTATCCCCATTTCATATAATATTTCTTGTTGGTTTTAAATAGATGTTGCTTATTTTTTAATGAAAATTCTATTTATTCCTATACTTTCTAGTGTTTATAATAGGAATGGATTTTTTTTTATCAAAGGCTCTTTTGACATCAAGATAATCATATGACTTCTGTTGGATTTATTATTGATATGTTCAATTATATTGAGTGTTTTCATAATATTGAACCACCCCTGCCAACCTGATATAAATCCTATCTGATCATAGTGTATTATGCTAGTAAAAATTTGCTGTAATCCCTTTACTAAAATTTCATTTAAGATTTTTGCATCAATATTCATTAGGGAGATTGCTCTATACTTTTCTTTGTCTATTGCACCATATTGGTGCCATAAAAGGAATTTGGCAGAACTCCTCCTATTTTTTAATTAGTTTATGTAGAGTAGGAATTAATTGTTCCTTAAATGTTTGATAGAATTCAATTGTAAATCCATCAGAACCTGGAAGCTTTTTCTTAGGGAGTTTAACCATGGTTTCTTCAATTTCTTTTTCTGAAATGAAGTTATTTAAGCATTTTATTTCCTCTTTTGTTAATCTGGGAAGTTTATGCTTTTATAAATATTAATATATATCACTCAAGTAATCAAATTTATTGACACATATATATATATATATATATATAGCTTGATAAAATAGCTCTGAATTATCTTTTTAATATCCTCCTCAATGGTGGTTATTTCACCCTTCTCATTTTTGATTCTGATAATTTGATTATGCTCTTTCTTTTAATCAGATTGACTAAAGGTTTATCTATTTTTCTGCTTTTTTTTTCATAAAACCAACTAAGTTTTATTAGGTCAATGATTTTCTTGATTTCAGTTTTATTAATCTGTCTTTTGATTTTTGGAATCTTTATTTTAGAATTTAACTGGGTATTTAGTATTTAATAGTATTTAATTTAGTATTTAATAGTATATAATTATTTAGTAATTTCATTTAATTTAATTTGTTCTTTTTTTATTTTTTTAATTGCATATACAATTTATTGATCTCCTTTTTCTCTATTTTATTTATATAAACATTTAGAGACATAAAATTTTCCCTAAAAACTGCCTTGGCTGCATCCCATAAATTTTGATATGATGTCTCATTGTTATCATTTTCTTGGATGTAATTATTGATTATTTCTATGATTGTTGTTTAATCCACTCTTTCTTTAAAATTAAGTTAGTTTCCAATTAATTCTTACTAATCTTTCCATGACCCTTTATTAACTATAATTTTATTGTATCATGATCTGAGAAGTATGCATTTATTATTTCTACCTTTCTGCATTTGATTATTAAGGTTTTTCTACCCTATTATGTTGGGAACCATTGTAAATTATTATTATCATCACCTGTTGCCTTTGAGCATCAGAACATTGTTTGGTTAAGTACCATGGGAGTGGGAGTGGATTAGAGACTGGAAAAGGTATTTAGGCACTGTTGCTTTGTTGAATAAAGGGAAAATATGGAGAATATGGAGCACTTGGAGATCTTGATAGGATTTTTGTAATCCTTTGTAATTCGTGTCTCCCACCCCCCTCTAACACTCAACTGGGGAAGATTGAGGGAGTCCAGGAGGTGGGACTTTACACTAGAACATGGTCAATTTTGGTATAGGTGCCAAATATTGCAGAGAAAAAAAGGATATTCTTTTCTATTCCCAGTAAGATTTTTTCAGAGGTATATCATATTTAAGTTTTCTAAGATTTTATTCTCCTTTTTAACTTCCTTTTTATTTTGTGGTTAGATTTATCAAGTTCTGAGAGAGGGAGGTTAAGGTTCCCCATTATAGAAGTTCTGTTGTCTATGTCTCCTTATATTTCACTCATCTTTTCCTCTAGGAATTTGATGCTATACCACTGATTACATACATATTTAATAATGATATAACTTCATTTCCTATGGTACCTTTTAAGAAGATGTAGTTTCCTTCCTTATCCCTTTTAATGAGATTAATTTTCGCTTTTGCTTTATCTGAGTTCAGGATTGCTACCCCTGATGTTTTTACTTCAGCTGAAGCATAATATATTTTGCTCCAGCCTTTTACTTTTACCTAGTATGTATCTCTCTGCTTCAAATGTGTAAACAACATATTGTCGGATTATGGTTTTTAGCCCATTCACTTTTATAATTAAGAATACTAATTTTGTATTTCCCTCCATACTCCCTTTCCACATTTTAGTTTTCTCTTTTCTTTCCTCTTATTCCTTCTCACCAAAGTTTTACTCCCTTTCCCCTTTAACTTTTCTAAAAATTTTAACTTTCAGTTTATTTTCACTTGTATCTTCACCTTCCCTTTTACCAGTTCCATCTTCCCTTTTCTTTTCCTCTCCCTGCCCCACTTCCCTGTAGAGTAGGATAGATTTTTTTTTAAACCCAAGGGGGAATGTATCTTATTCCTCTCTGGGCCATATCTCTTGTATAGAATTTACTCAGTGTTCATACCCTCCCTTGTTTCCCTCTGCTATAATAACTCTTTGTGCCTCCTTGACTGGTGTTATTGTTTAACAAAAGTACTATCAATCAAGTACTATAATCAAAGTGCCAATAATCAAAGATTGATTAATGGATTGCTTGATAAACTCAGTCTGTCAATGTACAATCACAAATTGATTGATTTTTTGATACCCAGAATTACCTCACAGTCATTAAGTACCCTCCTCTCTTCTGTCTCATTAGAAATACACTTCTCAAAAGTCATGAATCATATCAAATTATAATCATTTTATCACATATTTCCTTTTCATTTACCCTCCAAGGACACACAAACCTCATGAGTCAAAGCATCATGCAAAGCCAAATCATTTCATGAATCATTTATACCAAACTTGCTCTCTCCCACATTCCCCTTCTTTGGTTTCCCAACCATGGTATTTAACCGAAATATGAACTAAGTTCCATCCTTCTTGGTGGGCTCCCACCCCCTGCATCTAAAGTCACTTCTCATTTAATTAACTAGAGTCTCTAAGTGTTCTGAGTAGGGAGACACTCTGAAGCTCTCTTTTAAGAACTTTACACTAGATTGTAAGGTTTGAGAGACATTGACTCTCTGGACTAACCAGCATAGGATATCCTTATCAGAGAAAGTGCTGATTGGATCAAAGAAAACTTACATAGAAAAGTTTAGAGGAAACACCTCAACTTTTCATCTTGGCTTTTTTGTCTCAAACATAGTGATGTCATCTTATTTAATGGAAAGACAAGAAACAATCATACCCATATCCTCTAAATCTACTCTCTTCAATTAATTTCAACCCTTCAAATATCCTTAGAGAAATAAAATTATTAAGAATCATTCTTGATAAACATTTGGTTTGGTTTTCTTTTTTCCCTATTTTTGCTTTCCTTTTATGTACCTCTTGAGTCTTACATTTGGAGATTGAATACTCTGTTCAGTTCTGGTCTTTTTTATCAGAAACTTTTGGAAGTCCTCTATTTCATTGAACGTCTCTCTTTCCCCTGACAGAATATTCTGAATTTTTCAGGGTAGTAAATTCTTGGTTGCCATCCAAGTTCCTTCACCCCCAAATATATTGTATTACTTTAGTGTTGAAGTAGATAAGTCCTGTGTAAATAGTATTGTATTTACTTTGTATTTAAATAGCTTCTTTTTTATTGCTTGCAGTATTTTCTCATTTATTTGAGAATTTTGGAATTTGGCTACGATAGCCCTTGGAGTTTTTATGCTGGGGTCTCTTTCTAGAGGAGTTCTGTGTATTATTATTTCAGTTGCTATTTTGTCTTCTTGCTTTAGCAGATTTAGACTGTTTTCCCTGATAATTTACTGAAAGATATTTTTCAGGTTCTTATTTTGATCTATGCTTTCCAGTAGTTCAAAAATTTGTTAACTATCTCTCCTGGTTCTATTTTTCAGATTGTTTGTTTTTCCTAAAAGTTATTTATGGTTTCTTCAATTTTTTTCAACATTTTTATTTCGTTGGATGAAATCTTGTAGTCTCATAGATTCAATTGATTTCTAGTTGTACTATTTTAATTTTTATGGTTTTATTTTCTTCAGCTAGATTTTGTGTTTCCTTTTCTAGTTAGTCATTTTTATTTTTAAAGTTACATTTTTCATTTGCTTATTTTTACTTTTAAGGGAGTTAATTTCTTTGCTCATTTTTTCATCTCCATTTCTTTTTTTTTTCCATTTTTTTTCTTCCTCTCTTCTTTGGTTTTTAATTTCTTTTGCAAGTTCTTCTGTGAGCTTTTGGATTTTAGTTCAATTCATAGTCTCTTTTGAGATGTCTCCAGTAGGTAATTTTTCACTTTTTTCTTCTTCTGAGGTGGTATTGTTATCTCTTTTAGCTTTTCTGCTTATCTTTATTCTCTGAGCTCTGCTCCTAGGGTATAGGGAGTATAGATCCAAGCTTTTTTATATTGGAACTTGACTTTTCATTGGTCAAGATATTGCCTAAGCCATCCAGGTCTTGCCTTTACAGAGGTTTGTTGCCAACCCAGTCCTGTCTTTTATCCCAGTGTTCCCAGACTTCAAATTTTCTTTGAGGCTGGAACCCTCGCTGCTGGTTTGCTGTATAGCTGCCAGGACCTATGCTGTTCTCAAGTTTTGGGAACCTGGACCTGGACTGCTTTGTACCTAAAAGTCTCTAGCTGGCTTTCCTACTCTCCTGCTTCACTGGGTTTTACTTCCCCTTTTACCCCAAAGAGACAAATATTCACTGAATATTCTCCATGATGTCTACCATTGAAAACGTCTTTGGATCTTGTCTTTTTTTGGTGGGATCTTTAGCTTTAATGACTGTGCAGAGGTTTCATTTAGCTTTGTGTAGGGAAAAGCTCTGGGAGCATACTAGCTTCATGCTACCATTGTGACTTCACCTTGGAAGTCCTATGTATTTAATAAGATCAGTGTTATTATTTTCATATTCAGAATATTGATAGCATTTACAGTCATAAAAACGCTAAATTGCAAATATATCTTTAAATACAGGATGTCCCAAAGTCTTATTCAGTTTTAGACTCAAATGTATTTTAAAACTATATTTAAAGTTTTAGCACACCTTCTATATCAAGGAGTAGGGTCTAAGAGCCAGAAACCAATGTGAACTGTTGTTGCGGTCCACTCTGGGCAGCCGGGTCTCAGTTTATTTCACACAACTCTTCGGGGAGCTCCGCCGGACATGTCCTGCATGTTCAATAATGAAAGTCAGTCAGCCAGTGAGAGATAAGCAAGGAATTTATTGCAGGTATATGCTACATCTCTGACTCACATAGTTGAAATAAGGGTATATATAAGCCTAGTCCCCTTGTATCAGCATCTCTCATCTCCAGGCCTGTGGAAGTATAATGGGTATGCCACAAAAGGTCTGTATCCTGAAAAAATGTGGAATCTTTAACAAGATAAAGAGAGATAAGTACCAGAACTCCTTCCTGGGACAGTTGAACAATATGAGGATGAAAGGCAGAGGGATAAGGACAAAAGGTCCTTCCTGAGAATATTCAACAAGATAAGGATGAAAGGCAGGAGAACAAAGAGAGAGAAGGGCCAGAGCTCCTTCCTGAGTTCAGAGCACTCTGGTATGGACATTCCTGTTGTCCCAGGTCTCAATGACTCTCAGGATGAACTCCTCATGGCCACTTACTCTGTCTATTATCCCCTTACAATTCCCCTTTCTTGTTTAAGCGCAAAGGGCCCTATAGATTCCCAGAAAAGCGTTGTCTTGGAGGATCAACAAAAACATCAATCAGAACCTTTCTTATACATGAGATGAGGACTTACATCACAAGGGGCACACACAAGCAAAATAATAAAAGTCCAATACCAAACAATATATACGGTAAAAATACATGCAACAGACCACCAGATTGAGCATGAAAGAACTGATCAGAATCTGCTGCCTGGTCAATATAATCTGCTATTTGGGCTAATTTTGACAATTCTAACGTAACATTTTCCATACTCTATCCATACAGCTGGGCTCTAATAACATTCCATTCTACTTGAGATTCATTATATTGTGCTTTGGTCAAACAATATTGATTATATCTATAATCACATTGTAACCTTTGTTGTAATTCCAAATGTTGTACTTCTTCTCCCAAAAACATAGTGGCTTTCTGCAATTGATATAATGCTTTATAAAATTGCTCATCTACCTGAAGCTGGCATTTAATTTCCACTGAAACATTCTGCATTAATTCTTGTAATCCCTGTGATTCAACTATTTGATTCTAAGTATTAGATATTGACATAGCAAAGGCTGTAGAAGCCACAATGGCTTCTACCAGTAATGTAATACCCAAAATAACACAAAAAAAATATATCTTCTGTTTCTCTGTTGTAAGGATAATATTTTCTCATTAATTGTCTCAAAAATATGATCACTATATGTTCTATAACATTTTTTTTTGTTTTTACAATAGTAAATGCATAATGTGGTCATGTTACTTTGAAAACTTTTCTACCTACAGCAAATTTAGGGCCTATGCAGGTTCTTACTAAACAATTCATACAGGTTAAATTGAACACCCCATCAGAATATTTAGTTAATGTAATATTAGATTTTCCTTCTACTAAAAATGCATATTCCTTACCCAAGCATACCCTGGCACTAATAGCAATATTACTAGTTATATTATTCCTTATATCAATATTAACCAATTCAGGCATTCCTTGCACAGTATGTCCCCCAACCAATGCAACAAATGTTTCTATCCCTTTAACCTCTATTCCAGATCCATATATATATATATATATATATATATATATATATATATATATATATACACATATATGTATATATATATGTATGTATATTGCAGTCGAGGATCATTTACTGCTCCTCTATCTTGCATGTCTCTTGTGGTATTATGACAAGATATTAAATATTCTGTATAATTCATAAAGTCTAAAGGTACTTTGATGCACTGATGAGTATGACAATATTTAAAGGGCATGAAACCAGGATAATGATACATAAGTGAATAGAATTACAAGAACTTAACCTGTTTCCTTGATATTGCTTAGTTTCATTCAAGGGTATCTCAGTACCATTTAATCTCCATGTATATAAGTGATATTTCCTGGTGTCAATTTGTATAGAATTCTTATTTGTTTTTACAGCAATATCCCACAAATATATCCTTCCATCCACAATCTGAGTATACCATCTATCAGCAGGTACAATACTTTTAGTGTAATTCCATTCAGTACTCAACCAGATTCCTCCTATTTGTTTCTGCAAGTACACAGGAAATCCTTTAATCAATCCCATGAAAGTCATTGTTTTGTTAGAGTTCTGTATGGATTCATTACTTGTTATTTCTTCAACACTCCCTTCATCGTACATTCAAGAAAGATTTCCATGTAAAATAAATTCTAGCATAGTATCTGTCCAGGATAGTGTTTTCAACCACGGTGAAGATGGAATGAGAGCCCATCAACGATCAGTCATATTAGCCTTTCCTACAGTTAACACGTGCATCATCATAAATGTTCTTATGAGTATCTTTGTCTTTATGAGCATGATTCTTTCTTCCTCTTTTGCCTTGCCTTCTCTTTTGTCGATTCTTCCTCAGTTTCCACATTTCTTATTCTTTTTGCAGAAACCCATTTGTCTCCATGATCTGTGGAAACACAAAGAAAACCTGGACCCCATATTAATACTCTGTAAGGTCCATACCATGAGCCATCGAACTCCTTTACCAATACCATAGATTTTATTTTCAGAATTATTTTTAAAGTATTTTCTTTCCAACTGTTTCTTAATTTATATAAAATGTCTCATGGCTGGAGACAAATTGTCCAATTTAGAAATTTGTAAAAAATTATACATATATATATTGCTTTGTCTAGAATTCCTTGTGATAGATGTCCTCTTCCCCTTTCTTGTTTAGCGAGGATCGCCTTAATATTTCTGTTAGCATGTTCCACTATGGCCTGACATGTAGGATTGTAAGGAATTCCAGTGACATGCTTTATTCCCTAAAACTTTTAAATTACAAAGATTTCTTAAGACCAATTGTTGCTAAAAATCCCTTCTTATGACTATAAGATTTTCTTCCTACTTCTCTTAAATTCCAAAAGTCATATTCAAATTCGTTTTAAATCATCTTCTTTTCAAAAGCCTAAAAACTTTGCAAATTCTTATCTTTATCAGTGCAATACTAACTTCTCAATGCTTTCATTTATAAAATCTTTCTATCCTTCTGACCAACATTTCTTAATATTAAATTCTTATTATTAAATTAAATTCTTAATATTAAAACATTCTATATTCTGGGAATGAGAGATTCCCCACAATTTGAGATATCAAAGTGATATGTACTAATTCTTTACCTTTAGTGTTTATCATTACTCACTCATTCCAGATTCTTCCCAGATACATGATCCACATTCCAATCAGTGTAAAATATTAACTTCCTCTTAATTATTCTAAAGCTAACTTACAAGTCTGTCCTGACTCCCATAACTCTGGAGGAGCCATAAAACATCAGAATCCAAACTTAAACATATTCTTTACAAACCCCTTAATTCAATTTACATGTATCTTTAGATTAGCATACTATAGGATCAATAATAACATAATTAACATTTACCTTACAATTGCTTTCATATCAAACTTTTTACTTTATGGGGTTTATTATTTTTCTAATCAATTCATTGCCAAACATTGCAAAAATTACCAATTTAATGCAATTTTAAATCAGCCCAACCTCATATAAACATATATGTCCCTATAGACTTACAGTTCTATACTTTCTTCTTTTCTTATAATGATTTGTACACCATTTTCCAAAGTTCCCAAAATCCATTTTTTGTATACAAAGTCAACCCTGCTCAAACCTTTCCATACTTAACAAATGTTTCAAAAGAAACCCCAATTGTCTCTAAGTCTGGATTTTCTTTCCAGTACTTTCAGAATCTCTTACTCAAACTATACCACTCACATTTTTCCACCATTCCTTTTCATTAGCTCTTCTTGACTTTAATTCATACTATTCCGAACTAGAGTCACATAGCTTATACAGCTATATAACTACAGATATGATTCCACTTTTCACAATGCATTTTTCCTTCCAAGGTTTTAATATTTAACATTTCTTGATTACAACTGCTAAAATCCTGGAGAAGGCAGTCATTCAAAAATCCCTTAGCCTAATTAGAATATTCCCTGCCCCCTTCTTCAAATAGAGTAAACTAAATAACTTTTATAGAGAGAGACCATCCTAGATTCTTTCTGGGGGTGGTGGTCTTCTATTCTTCAACCCTTACATGTCCCATAATTTTCTGTAATAACTAACAATATCTGAATCTATATTGATAAACTCCTGAAGTTCTAATGATGCCATATCATTCTGGAAAAAAAAAATTAATTATTTAATTTCCCCTATATGGGCATTTTGGTAACCACATTATACACTTTAGGATTAATCTGACTCTCTTGTCTTTCTGAAATTTATTTTCCCTATTTTCAAATTAAAATAGCATTTCTTTCTATGATTTCTTTGTTTAACATATTTGGTAATATTTGCTGTTTCTTTAACTTCAATGTCCTTTTTAACACTTACTTTACTAATTCTTCCTGAAGTAGCTCTCCCTCCTGAAAGTGGGAGGGAGGGGGAAACACACCTGCAGCACAGAATCAAGGAGAATGGGAAAGAGAAGGGAACATAAAAAGGAATTGGGGGGGGGGGCTCCTCATAATAGTAAAATAACAGGGTGAGTAGTTTGGCCTCAGTCAATTTAACACCAAAATCCATTCCTTTTTTAAAATAAAAACAAAAAATCCTGGAAGAGGAGGGGGATCAGATTACTCACAGAAAGCAGGCTCAAGGGGAGAGCCAGTGAGGGTATTAGATGCCAAAATAACAAAGAGCAGCAATTTAAATGAGGCAACTCAAGGACAATTTTAGGGGAACTTTTCTCCCCATCTAGCAAATCAATAGAAGAACCCGAACACACAAGTAAACAGACAATCTAAACACATAAAGACAGACAAGGCACAAGCACAGTTTACACAAGCACAATAGAATTTTCCAAACTGACAATCTCAACACATATCCACAAACACAGACCAATGGCAAATTCCTGACGTCTCAGGAATGCCGTGAAGGGAGATTCTCTCTTAAACTAGTAAGAAGGAGCTGGCAGGGGAGGAGGAGGCCAAATTTCATCCTCCTGTACAACTTTATTTCTTTCCTTTCCTTTTCTTTCCTTTTCTTTTCTTTTCTTTTCTTTTCTTTTCTTTTCTTTTCTTTTCTTTTCTTTTCTTTTCTTTTCTTTTCTTTTCTTCTCTTTTCTCTTCTCTTCTCTTCTCTTCTCTTCTCTTCTCTTCTCTTCTCTTCTCTTCTTTTCTTTTCTTTTCTTTTCTTTTTTTTAATATAGTTTTACTGTCTGTTTGGCTTTCTATAGAGAAATGTCGCTCCATTCCCTCAAAAGCATTTTTCACTATACTAATTATCAAGAAATCTAGTTCTTTAAGATAATCAGGGCATTCTTATTCATAGCTAGTCATCTGTTTTCCTATTACCTGCCATTTATCTTTTGTTATTTCTATATTCTGGGCCCATGGTGATATAGTCTGTATTTTTTAAATGAATGTCCATGATTCTTTTAGTTGTATAGTAATCCCTTGTTTCTTGATAACTTTGTATAACTGTCTGGCCCAAATTTCACTTTCCTCTGGCTTAACCATGGGAACCTATTCCCCATCTTCCCCGCCTACTCAAGTAGCGAAGGTACTTTCACTATCTTCTTGTCCTACTGACAAGGTCCCGGTTCTCTTTCCTGCCCTTACCTTTAGTCCCACGTTGGACGCCAATTCTGTTGCGGTCCACTCTGGGCAGCCGGGTCTCAGTTTATTTCACACAACTCTTCGGGGAGCTCCGCCGGACATGTCCCGCATGTTCAATAATGAAAGTCAGTCAGCCAGTGAGAGATAAGCAAGGAATTTATTGCAGGCATATGCTACATCTCTGACTCACATAGTTGAAATAAGGGTATATATAAGCCTAGTCCCCTTGTATCAGCATCCCTCATCTCCAGGCCTGTGGAAGTATAATGGGTATGCCACAAAAGGTCTGTATCCTGGAAAAATGTGGAATCTTTAACAAGATAAAGAGAGATAAGTACCAGAACTCCTTCCTGGGACAGTTGAACAATATGAGGATGAAAGGCAGAGGGATAAGGACAAAAGGTCCTTCCTGAGAATATTCAACAAGATAAGGATGAAAGGCAGGAGAACAAAGAGAGAGAAGGGCCAGAGCTCCTTCCTGAGTTCAGAGCACTCTGGTATGGACATTCCTGTTGTCCCAGGTCTCAATGACTCTCAGGATGAACTCCTCATGGCCACTTACTCTGTCTATTATCCCCTTACAAACTGTTAAGGCATGGCAGTCACAAACTAGGCAGCAAAAAACATTTTTGTGATATGATGACCATTATTATTTTCAGTAGTAGTAGTAGTAGTAGTAGTAGTAGTAGTAGTACAAGTAGCTACAGCTGCAGCTATATTAGTTTCAGGAGGTAATACCAGCAACAGTTGCAGTAGTAAAACTGTGGCTGTCAGTAAGCTTGTATGCCTACCAAAAAGAGGGAACAAGGTTATAACAATGAGATAGCCACTTTTAAGAAAATGTCACAAAACCATCATCTGTGCCTGTGCTCCCACCATGACAAACACTGATGAGGTCAAAGAAAAAGTTTTGAAGACCTGGAGATCCTTATCATCAATGTGTCAAAAGAGGACAAACTTATAATTCTGGGTGAATTTAATGCTAGAGTAGACTCCTCAGACTACCCAGACATGGCAAGGAGTCTTTGGGAGGAATGGATTAGAAACAGCAACAATGGTCACCTCCTACTGAAGACTTGTGCATCTCATGACCTTTTCATCACAGTCTTCTGTTTACTCAAATACAACAACAACAAAAAACTTCTTGAAGTCACCCTTGCCGCACATATTGGCATCTAATAAACTGTGTGATTATGAGGAGACAGACAGGATGTGAGAATGACAAAATCAATGTGTGGTACATTCCAGATTCAGCCTTCCCAAGCTAAATATTCACATTCAATCAGATCGGTGGTCCCAAGGCAAATGACTACTACAAGAATTAAAGTCAAGAAATTAGAATACTTATTTAAGGGGGAAAAATTTGCTGCTACCTTGGAGGGTGAGGGGAGATTGAACCAACACACAGTTGACAATAGTGGAACAGAAAAGGGGAAGGCAGTGTTCAGATAGTTGGTGTATAGCACTGTATTTGCTCATCTGAGTCAGAACACTTGGAAACATCAAAACTGATTTGATAAAAATGATCGGTAAATACAGAAGGTACGAAATGAAAAATGAGAATTCCTCAGGATAACAACTCATTCATTTCCAAGAAGGCAGCATTTTATTCCAATCAAAAGTAAAGTACAAGTGAAACTTAGAGAGATTCAAGGAGATGAGCTGAACACTTCCACAGTATTCTTAACAGGATGTCATCAATCAATGCAAAAGTCATTTTCTGTTAACCTCAAGTTGAAGTCAATCCCCTCCCTAGCTGAAGTTCCAATTGAAGAAGAGGTTTTGAATGCTAATAAACTCCTTTCAAATGGCGAAGTACCTGGTACTGATTCTATTTCAACAGAGATTTACAAGTTGTGGACTCCATAGCTCATCAAAGCATGACTGAAGTTTTCCAAGTTATGTGGAATTCAAGGATGCCACCACAGTCCATCTCTATAAAAGTAAATGGAATAGATTTTCCTGTGACAATCACAGGGGAGTTTCTCTCTTATTCATTACTGGTAAGATTTTTGCCAGAGTCCTCCTCAATAGACTGATCCTACACTTGGAAGATGATCACCTCCCTGAAAGCTAGTGTGGCTTCAGAAAGGATTGAGGAACAGTCAACATTTACTGCCAAACAACTTCAGGAAAATACCAGGAATGTAAAAAAAATCTGTATGTAATATTTGAAGATCTGATCAAGAACTTTGATACTATCAGTCATGAGGTTTTACAGAAAATTATATCAAAATTTGGTACCCTGAAGAAGTTCATCAGTGTAGCCAGTACATCAATTCTATGACATCATGATTACCAAGCTTCTGGATAACAGATGATGCTCTCAAGATTTCTCAGTCACCAGTGGAGTGAAACAAGGATGTGTCCATGCTCCCCTGCTTTTTAGTATGATGCTTGCAGTCACATTATCAAATGTTTTCATTGCAGATGAATATGGCATCAAGGTCAGCCACTTCACTGATGGCAAATTCTTCAACTCAAAAAGGTTATAAAACAAGACCAAAGAGGAGAGAGTGTTGGTGCATGTTCTATTTGCAGATGATTATGCACTCAATGCAGCCTCTCAAGCTCAAACATAACAAAGTATGAATTGATTTTCTGTTGCTTATGCTAAATTTGGTCTAACAATTAATACCAAGAAAACCAGGTACTCCATCAACCAGCACCACACCATTCATATGTAGAACCATTGATTCCAGCAAATAGAGAAGTTTTAAGAATTGTGAATAAGTTCATTTACCTTGGTGGTATACATTCCAAGGAGGTACAAGTTAACAAAGAGATCGACATATGCATTGCGAGAGCTAGCTCAGTATTTATTAGGCTTCAAAAGAAAGTATGGGAGAGAATGAGGTATTAATTTGACAACCAAATTGAAGGTCTTCAGAGCATTGTTATATGTGTGTGAAAACTGGCAGCATAACAAAGCCATGTCGGAAAATTGAATTACTTCCATTTAAATATTTTCAGGAAGATTCTGAAGATAACTTGCAGGATCAGATACCAGGCACTGAGGTCCTTTCTTGACCTAAATTGCCAAGAGCTCAAACATTACTACAAAGAACACAACTCTGATGGGTTGGCCATGTTGAATTGTTTGAATGATAAATGTACGGCTTGCCAAAAAGATTATTTTGTGGAGAACTCACACAGGTTTCTCTTAAGAACTTTGGAAATGATTGTTCAACATGGTGCTGTGCTCTTTGAGCATGTCAGAAATGAAGCAACTCCAAAGGAAATGTGAGTTGCATAAGTTTAAAGTACCCACCCCAGGTGTTCAAATGGACTTTTTGTTCCCAAAAACATGATGTTGGAGCAAGAGTCCTTAAACTTTTTTTTTTATCATTAAGCCTGTTAGCAATTAGAGGATTTCTATTCAAATCCTGTTTCTGATGCTTGCTACCTGGGTAACCTTGGGCAAACTACTATTATCTTATTATGTAAATTTTGTTATCTCGTATACTTTATTTTTTTTCCAATTTGTCTTCCAATTTCCTTATTTTTGCAATGACTGAGTTGTCTATATCATACCATTTTCATCTGGAGTCCATAAAATTTATATACATATATATATATATATATATATATATATATATATATATATATATATATAATTGATTTCCTATTATCTTATTTTATATATTTTAAGACATGATTCTGAAAGATGTCAACAGACTTCACTAGACTGCCAAAGGGTATTAAAAATAGTTATGAACCACTAGCCAAGATGAACTTTTATTTCCCTCCAGTCTGTCCTTCCTAAAAATTTATATGGTAGTGCCACCTTGTGGCAATCTTAGGTAATAGCCTTTCCAACCCAACTCATCAAAAAGGAACCTAGTAAGAGTTCATAATTACTGTGGGTTTTTTTTCCCACCCTGCTGATGTTATATTATTTCTTTAGTTCTAGTAATGTTTAATGTGATTTTTGGAAGTTTACGTTTCTCAGGTAATGTGAGTTAATTATGAAAAAGTAGATCACATAAAGATAAGTAAATATTACCAATATATGTAAAAAGTTATTTTAGAAAACAAACTCATATGCAATATAATTAAACCATATTCTCAAAGAAATTATTAGAAAGTCATATCACTGGATTTAAAAATCATATGAGAAGTAATTAAAGAGATCAAAATAAATTCTTTTTCAATAAATGAAACATGATTTCTTTGAGGTCAAAGAAATCGAAAATAGTATTGTAATATGTAATGGACCTTGATTGAATCCTGCTGTAGATTTTTATTACACTGGGATCATAAGAAAAAAACCTGATTATTCTGTCCATCAGTCTCCTCATCTGTAAACTGATAGGGTTCAATGACCTTAATGGTACCCTCCAGTCTAAATCTATGGCACTAAGCAACCGAACTCTGCTACTTACCACATGTGAGATCTTGGGCAAGTCAATTCATCTCCCTCAATCTCAGATTTCTTAACTACAAATAATGGTGTTGTAGGTGATCAACTCCAACTCCAAATCTGTCAGTTGGTTTTTTAAAAAAAAATAGATGAAAGATAAAGATGGTGAAGAGAACAATCGTAAGAGCAATGAAAAGGTGTAAAAAGAATGCAAAGAAAATAATTTTTAAGAAAACCATTAATAAAAGGTAAACCCTGTATATTGATTAGAGATCTATGATTAAAAACAGAATTTTGTTTCTAACTTTTTAAAAAGAAATATTTTAAAATCAAAGTCATTTATCTTCCAAGTTAATATAGTTGTTCAAAGGTGGAAATAAGGATCTTCCAAAGAAACCACAAAACAGAGTTCATTTGATTAAGATTTAGCTACCTGGGTAACTTAACAGGAATACCCTTTGTTACTTATAGCCATTCAGTGGAATGGAAAAAAGGTCCATACTGCTCAGAGTTTTGGTATATCTGCTCCCAGCAACATTTTATGGGTTCAAATTTCCTAGAGTGACCATATTCTTCCATTTTTCTTCTTTTTTGGGGGTGGGGGGTGAGGGAAAGGCTTCCTAACAGTTTGAAAATTTTTTTCCCCAAGAAAATGTTTGCATTCAAATTAAAAATTTGCCAGTGTTTCCAGGTGACTCTAATTCATCTTGATAAAAGAATTGATTCCTGTTGCTATCTTTATGACTATTGTGAAATAAGTTATGTTTTTATTGAATCAAGATGCTATAAGTTGGGTGCAAGCAAGCATATTAGCCTCTTCCCTTTTGCAACTAGGGTGATGTGAGTGAAAGAAAAGCCATGAACATCTCTACAGTGGAACACAAAGAGTTGGTTGGCAAGCATTTATTTGAATAGTTGTTAGATTATATTTGTTTACCTTACTTTGTGGGATTTAAAAAATAGGAAAAAAAAGTTTTATTCCCTGATCATAAGTTTGTAAACTGCCCAGGATAAGGCAATAAGATTTCATATTCTTTATGAACACAATTCTGTCTCCTTCCTGAACTAAGTAAATGTGATCTTTCTCTCTTCAAATTTATAATAGCATTCTCAGTTTTCTTTGCCATTAGGACATTTTTACCTAATGTCAGGTATCTACAATAATGCTTTGTATGAAATAGTCACTTACTTTCATATTCATATGAATTATATATATATTATATATAATATATAATATGTATATAATTCAATGTAAGGTGTACATATGAATTGTTTTAGTTTAATTTATAATTCAATATAAGGTATATCTGTTCAAATAATATTCCTATGACAGATCTAATCATGTCAAGGCTCTTCTCAGAAAACTATCTCTCTATTGTCTCTGGAGTAAAGTATAAACCCTCATATTTGACATTTCAAGCCCCTAACATTCTGACCTCAACCTATCTTTTCAGGTTAACTGCAAATTCCTCCCTATCATACTATGTTCTAGTCAAATTAGACTTCTTGTTATTCCTCTTTTATAACTTACCATTTTCTACTTCTATGCCCTTGCATAGACTCACACTTATCATGCCATTGTAATAATGCAATGTCTCTTTTACTCTGCCTCATGAAATCCAACATTGAGCTAATTTTGCGTATTTTTATGATATTTTCTTATTCAAATTGCATATTATGAAAGTTTTTCAATATTCATTCAACTTGCATTTTTAAAATTTAAACAATTTTCTAACACTCTCCCTTCCCATCCCTCTCCCCTCAGCAGTAAATAGTCTTGTCAGAGTTGTACATGTACTATCATTCATTTATTTAAATTTATTTATTTATTTTAAATTTTACAATTTTTCCCCCTAACCTCACTTCCCTGCCCCCACCACACCCCTCCAGAGAAGGCAGTCTGTTAGTCTTTACATTGTTTCCATAGTTTCAATCTAAATTGAATGTAATGAGAGAGATAAATCATATCCTTGAGGAAGAAAAATAAAGTATAAGAGATAACAAAATTTACATAATAATATAACAGGGTTTTTTTTAAATTAAAGGTAATAGTATTTGATCTTTGGTCAAATGCCAGAATTCTTCCTCTGAATAAAGATGGTATTCTCCATCTCAGATATGCTAAAATTGTGCCAGGTTGTTGCACTTGTAGAATGAGCAAGTTCATTAAGTTTGATCATCACCCCCATGTTGCTCTTAGGGTGTGCAATGTTCTTCTGGTTCTTCTCTTCTCACTCAGCATCAGTTCATGCAAATCCTTCCAGGCTTCCCTGAACTCCCATCCCTCCTGGTTTCTAATAATAGAATAATAGTTTTCCATCACATAAATATACCACATTTTATTAAGCCATTCCCCAATTGATGGATATTCACTCAATTTCCAGTTCTTTGCCACCACAAGCATGGCTGCTATGAATATTTTTTGTACAAGTGATGATTTTAACCCTTTTTCATCATCTTTTCAGGGTATAGATGCAGTAGAGTTATTGTTGGATCAAGCGGTATACATATTTTTGTTGCCCTTTGGGAGAAATTCCACATTGTTCTCCAGAAAGGTTGGATGAGTTAACAGCTCCGACAATGTATTCTTGTCCCAGATTTCCCACATCTCTTCCAATATTGATCATTGTCCTTTCTGGTCATATTGACCAGTCTGAGAGGTGTGAAGTGGTACCTCAGAGATGCTTTAATTTGCATTTCTCTTATAATTTGTGATTTGGAGCAATTTTTCATATGACTATAAATTACTTTGATTTCCTCAACTGTAAATTGCATTTGCCTATCCTTTGACCATTTGTCAGTTGAGGAATAGCTTGTTTTTTTTTTTTAATTGACTTAGTTCTCTGTATATTTTAGAAATGAATCCTTTGTCAGAAATACTAGTTGTAAAAATTGTTTCCCAATTTACTACGTTTCTTTTGATCTTGGTTACATTGGTTTTCTCTGTACAAAAGCTTTTTAATTTAATGTAATCAAAATTATCTAGTTTTTTAATGATGTTCTCCATCTCTTCCTTGGCCATAAACTGATTCCCTTTCCATTGATCTGACAGGTAAACTATTCCTTGTTCTCCTAGTTTACTTATAATATTGTCTTTTATGTCTTAAATACTACACCCATTTGAACTTATCTTAGTATTGGGTATGAGATATTGGTCTAATCCAAGTTTCTGCCATTACTAATTTCCAATTTTCCCAGACGTTTTTATTGAGAAGAATGTTCTTATTCCAATAGCTGGATTCTTTGGGTTTATCAAACAACAGATTACTATAATCATTTCCTGCTGTCTTTTTTGTACTACTCAATTCCACTGATCCACTACTCTATTTCATAGTTAGTACCAGAGAGTTTTGATAATGATTATAATATAATTTTAGATATTGTAAAGCTAAGCCACTTTGTACTTTTTTCAATAAATCCATAGAAATTCTTGACTTTTTTATTTTTCCATATGAATTTACTTATAATTTTTTCTAACTCATTAAGTTATTTTGTAAGTTTGATTGGTAGGGAACTAAATAAGTAGTTTAATTTTGGTAGAATGGTCATTTTATTATATTAGCTCTGCCTATCCATAAGCAGTTGATATTTGCCCAGTTATTTAAATCTGATTTTATTTGTATGAAAAGTGTTTTGTAATTGTTTTCAAAATGTTTTTGAGTCTGCCTTGGCAGGTAGACTCCCAGGTATTTTATTTTTGTCTGAGGTTACTTTGAATGGGATTTCTCCTTCTAGCTCTTTCTGCTGTATCTTGCTAGTCATATATATAGAAATGTTGAGGATTTATGAGGGTTTATTTTATATCCTGCTATTTTGCTAAAGTTGCTAATTATTTCTAGTAGTTTTTAGATGATTTTTTTGGATTCTCTAGGTAGACCATCATGTCATCTGCAAAGAGTGAGAGTTTTATCTCTTCCTTCCCTATTCTAATTCCTTCAATTTCTTTTCCTTCTCTTACTGCTACAGCTAACATTTCTAATACAATATTGAATAATAGTGGTGATAATGGGCATCCTCGTTTCACCCCTGGTCTTATTGGGAATGCCTCTAGCCTATCCCCACTGCATATAATGCTTCTTGATGGTTTCAGATAGATACTGCTTATGCTCTAGTGTTTTAGTAGGAATGGGTGCTAAATTTTGTCCAAAGTTTTTTTCAATATCTATTGATATAATCATGATTTCTGATAGGTTTGTTATTGATATAATTGGTTTTATTAACAGGTTTCCTAATATTGAAACATCCTGCATTCCTGGAATAAATCTTACTTGGTTATAATCTATTATCCTAGTGATAACTTTGTAATCATTTTGCTAAGTTTTTATTTAAGATTTTTGCATTTATATTCATCAGAGAGGTAGGTCTATAACTTTCTTTGTCTGTATTAATTCTTCCTTTAGGTATCAACACCATATTGGTGGCATAGAAAGAGTTACATACAGTTCTTTCTTCACCTATTTTCTAAAAGAGAAGAATTAGAATCAATTGTTCCTTAAATGTTAATGAATCCATCTGGCCCTCAAGATTTTTTCTTAGGGAGTTTAATAATGGCTTGTTGAATTTCTTTTTCTGAGATAGGTTTATTTAGGTATTTAGTTTCCTCTTCATTCAAAGTGGGCAACTTATATTTTTGTAAATATTCATGCATTTCACTTAGATTATCAAATTTATTGGCATAGAGTTGGGCAAAATAATTGCAAATTATTACTTTTATTTCCTCCTCACTGGTGGTGAGTTTACCTATTTCATTTATGATGTACATGTTGTTGCATATTTATTGCATATTATTTCATATTAGTCATTTTGTGTATGAGGAATTAGAACTAAGAGGAAAGAAAGAAAATCATGGAATAGGAAGGAAAATATAAGAGAAGTTCTTAAAAAGTGAACATAGTATCCATACAGATTCTGTGTTTTGTTTTGTTTTGTTGTACCTCTGCATGTAGATGGCATTTTCTATTACTTTGCCTATTGCAAGTCTCCCAGAGTTGCCCTAGATCTCTAAATTGCTGAGAGGAGCTGCACCAATCACAGCTGACCAACTCACTGCTGATGGGAATGTGTTCAATTTTCTCTTGAATCTGTACCTTTTGTCCAGCTTCAGTTTGTGTAATTCTTTCCATGCTTCTCTAAAGTCTGATCATTCATAGTTTCTTATAAAAGATAGTACCCATAACATTCATGTATCATAACTTATTCAACCATTATTCCCCAGTTGATGAATATCCTATCAATTTCTAATTCTTTGGTACTATATAAAGTTCTTTTGGATATAGATCTAGTATAGGTATTGCTGGGTCAAAGGGAATAATCACTTTTTGTTCTCTAGAATGTCTGGATTAGTTCACAACTCCACTCACAGTACATTAATGTCCAAATATTCTCACAACCTCTCCAGTATTGATCATTTTTCCTTCTTATCATCTTAACTGATCTGATAGGTATGAGGCAATACCCCATAGTTGTTTTAATTTGTATTTCTTTTATCAATATTGATTTGATACATTTTTTTCATATTATTATATATAGCTTTAATTTCTTCATTTGAAAACTGTCTGTAAATAACTTTTAGCCATTTATCAATTAGGGAACAACTTGTAACCTTTGAAATTTGATTCATTTTTCTATATATTTTTAAATGAGACCTTTATCAGTTTCCCTAGTTATGAAAATTGTTCCCCAACTTCCTGTTTTCCTTCTGGTCTTGGCTGCATTGTTTTAGTAGTGCAAAAATTTTTAAATTTAATATAGTAAAATAATTAATTTTATAATTTAAAAATGTACCCTTCTCTTGTTTGATCATATATTTCTTCCCTTTTGTTAGATGCAACAGATTCAGTATTTCTTGATCTATTAATTGGTCTATGATATTGCCGTTTATGTCTAAATCCTGTACCCATTTTGACTTTATTTTGGTATAGGGTATGAGATATGACTCTTAGCCTAGTTTTTGCCATAATATTTTCCAATTTTTCCAATAGTTTTTTACAAATAATGAGTTCTTATCCCAGAAGATAATGGATGTTTGCTTATCAAGCAGAAGATTTTTAGCCATTTCTTTTTTCTTTTGTACTTATTCTAGTCTACTGTCTATTTTTCCTATTTCTTAACCAATACCAGATAGTTTTGATGACTGCTTTTTTATAGTATAGTTTTAGGTATGGTACACCTAGTGTATCTTTCATTGCATTCTTTTCAATTCCCTTGATATTCTTGACTTTTTATTGCTCCAGATGAATTTCAATGCTATTTTTTCTAGCTCTGTGAAATAGTTTTTTAGTAGTTTAATCGGTCTGACACTGAATAAGTAATTGAATTTGGATAGAATTGTTATTTCAATTACTGTGACTAACTGACATTTTAAAAATTATTTAGATCTAAATTTATTTGTGTGAAAAGTATTTTGTATTTGTGTATATAGTTCCTAGGTTTGTCTTGGGAGGTAGATTCCCAAGTATTTTAGCCTGTTTGTAGTTACTTAAAATGGAGTTTCTTTTTCTGTTCATTCCCTTGAACTTTGGGATTTATATATAGAAATGAAGATGATTTATGTGGGTTTATTTTTTAAACTTACTGTGCTGAAGCTGTTAATTGCTTTAAGTAATTTTTAATTGATTTTCTAGGATTCTCTAAGTATACCTTCATATGTTCTTCAAAGAGTGAAAGTTTTGCTTCCTCAGTGTCAATTCTATTTTTTTCAAATTCTTTTCCTTCTCTTTATTGCTACAGTTAAATTTTCAAATACTTTATTGAATAGTAGTGGTGATAATGAGTATCCTAATTTCACCCCTTATCTTATTGAAAATGTTTATCCTTCATTTATCCTCATTACATATCATGTTTGCTGCTGGTTATAAAAAAGATGCTTCTTATCATTTTAAGGAAAACTCCATTTATTACTATACTCTAGAAATTTTAATAGAAATCGATGTTGCCAAAGACTTTTCAGCTTCTATTGAGATAACTATATGATTTCTGTTGGTATTGTTATTGATATATTCTATTGTGTTGAGTGTTTTCTTAATATTGGGCCATCCCACCTACCTGGTATAAAGCCCAACTGATCATGGTGTATTATCCTATTAATAACTTGTTGTAATCTCTTTGCTAAAATGTTATTTAACATTTGTGCCTCAATGTTCATTAGGGAGAATGACCTATAATTTTAGTTGTCTGTTTTGTCTCTTCCAGTTTTAAGTATCAGCACCATATTAGTGTCATAAAAGGAATTTGGCAAAACTCCTGATTCTCTTTTTAAAAAGTAGTTTGTTTAGATTTGAAATTAATTGTTCCTTAAATGTTTGGAAGAATTCACTTGTAAAGCCATCTGGATCTGAAGACCTTTTCTTAGTGAACTTGTTAATGGTTTCTTCATTTTCTTTTTCTGAAATGGGGTTAAGTTTTTTATTTCCTCTTCAGCTAATCTGGGTAGTTTATATTTTTGAAAATATTCATCCATTTCACTCAGGTTGTCAAATTTATTAGCATATAGTTGGACAAAATTAATGTCCTCATTGGTGGCAAGTTTGCCCTTTTCATTTTTGACATTGGTAATTTGGTATTTTTCCTTTCTTTTTTTTAAATTAGATCAACCAAAGGTGTATCTATTCTGTTGGGTTTTTCAAAAAGCCAACACACTTTTATTTATTAGATCAATGGTTTTTCTTGCTTTCAAATATATTATTCTCTCCTTTGATTTTTTAGAATTTCTAATTCTATATTTAATTGGGGATCTTTATTTTGTTCTTTTTTCTAACTTTTTTAGTTGCATGCCCAATTCATCGATCTCCTCTTTCTCTATTTTATTCATATAAGAATTTAGAGGTATATAAAATTTCCCCTAAAAACTGCTTTGACTGCATACCATAAATTTTGGTATGATGCTCATGATTGTGCTTTTCTTAGAAGAAATGGTTGATTATGTATTTGATTTGTTGTTTGATCCCCTCATTCTTTAAAATTAGGTTGTTTAGTTTTCAATGAATTTTTGGTTTTCCTTTCCTTGACCTTTTATTACATGTAATTTTTATTGCATCATGATCTGAAAAGCATGCATTTATAATTTCTGCATTTCTATATTTGATGGGAAGGTTTTTCTGCCCTAATACATAGTCATTTTTTGGTATAGGGGCCATGTACTATCCCCATTCAAATTTTCCAGAGATAAATCATATCTTAAGTTTTCCAAGATTTTATTCACCTTTTTAACTTCCTTCTTGGTTACTTTGCATTAGATTTATCTACTACTAAGAGAAGGGAGTTGAGGTTCCCCACTATTATAGTTTTGCAGTCTATGTTTCCTTTTATTTCATTCAGTTTCTCTTCTAAGAATCTGGATGTTATATCACTTGGTGCATTTTTGTTTAATAATGATATAACTTCATTGCCTGTGGTGCCTTTTAAGAAGATGTAGTTTCCTTCCTTATCCCTTTTAATGAGATCTATTTTTTGTTTTTGCTTTGTCTGAGATTAGCATTGGTATCCTTGATTTTTTTTTTTACTTCTGTTGAAACATGCTATATTTTGCTCCAGTCTTTTACCTTTACCCCTTGAGTAGCTGTTTGCTTCAAATATGTTTCTAGGGGGTGGCTAGGTGGTGGAGTGAATAGAGCACCGGGCCTCAAGTCAGGAGTACCTGAGTTCAAATCCAGTCTCAGACATTTAATAATTACCTAGCTGTTTGGCCTTGAGCAAGCCACTTAACCCCACTGCCTTGCAAAAACCCTTAAAACATGTTTCTTATATATATTGAAAGATACTAGTTTTTTTTTTGTTGTTTTTAGTCCTGAGACTTCCCAGGAAAACATTACTTTGTTGCAGTTCTTGACAGTGAATTTGAGCATTCTCAGAGATCTTCTCAGATGAACACATAATTACTTGATAAGCTCTCTTTACTTTGATCTGAAAGATTTAAAAGCTGTATCTTTTAAGTATCTTTCCCATCTTTGAAAGGTCCAAAGCAAAATTCTGTTGGTTAATGTGATTTTGATGCAAAAAAACAATAATAATAATATTTTACATGGGCATCATTTATGATGGAGTACCAGAAAAATTCTGGTATATGATATTTTAATTTATTATATGTCAATATATGCTATGATTTTTTTGAGATTGTTCAGGTCTCTGTTCCTTACATGTTCATCAGTGTGCAGTTGAAACATTGAGATGTAGTTTCTATTGGGATAGAAATTTACTCTGACAACTCTTTCTATATTCTTATATGTTCTTATATGATTTACTGCCATCATTTCTATCTTTATCTGAGTAATTTCCAAAAAAGGAATTCATACCCTGAGAATTACTGTTCCCATTATACTTTAGCAATAAATAGTTGATTCTTCTTTGGTTACATTCATTCTTACCTCCTGAAAACAAGCAGTGACCACTAAGGTATAACTGACAATATCTTTTTGGTTTTTGCAAGGTAATGGGGGGGAGGGTTAAGTGACTTGCCCAAAGTCACACAGCTAGGAATTATTAAGTATCTGAGGAAAGAAAAAAAAGGAAAGAAAGAAAGAAAGAAAGAAAGAAAGAAAGAAAGAAAGAAAGAAAGAAAGAAAGAAAGAAAGAAAGAAGGAAGGAAGGAAGGAAGGAAGGAAGGAAGGAAGGAAGGAAGGAAGGAAGGAAGGAAGGAAGGACGAACATAAGGCAAATGTTAGTAGAATGTAATATTAGAAGAGAAATTCTGAACTCACAAGAGGTATCACCTTTTTTCCAGCACATTTCACCTTCTCAATTTTATGTATGTAAAAATGAATATAATGGAGTTTTGGAAAGCATTTTTGCAGCTTCTTTAGAGGAAAAAAATATGCTTTAATTTAATATTGAATGATTAGCCATCTAGCATGAAAAGTCTAGGGTCATTGTTTCAAGGATACCAGTTGCTAACAGAAAGTTCCTTATTAAATGTGCAGCTTGCTATCCTAGCAAATGGGAAGAAGGAAAAGAAAAGGCTTAACATCATCTAATGGTGTTAAAAGCTGAAATTTTCAATATGGTTTTAGTGATACCTAGACATTGGTTTGGTGACAATTCTTTTTTTCAGTATAATTACTTGAAATAGGCCTATAACTTCATTGGAATAGATAACTATAGAAGAAACTCCTATCACTGTAAGTCAGCATCTTTTCTGCAATTTACAGAATTAGAGGGTTACCTAGAGAACTTAGATGTTAAGTAACTTGGCAATGATCATAAAGCTGATGTGTAATCAAATTCAGATCTTGAATTCAGATTTTATTGGCTTTGAGTCATGTTTTCTAATAACCTTGCCACATTCACCTCTAATCTCTCTGATTGTAGGCAGTTTAAAATTATAGGAATAAGGACAATATAAAGTAAGAAAGTTATATCATTGGATATAAAGTTGTTTTCTCTACAGTATTTGTAAGAATAGCAAATTGTGGGGACAGAGCCAAGATGGTGGTGTGAAGGCAGCATTTTCCAGAAACTCCATTCCCCACAAACTCAAAAAAACAAACGAAGACTCTAGCCAAATTTTAGAGAGGCAGAACCCACAGAAAGACTGAGTGATACATTTTCCCAGTCCAAGATAACTTAGAAGTTCTATGGGAAAGGTGTTTCACCAGGATGAGGGGGTTGTAAAAAAGCAGCAGCTGTAGTGAAGCTCAGAGATCATCCCTAACAGCTTGAAGGGGCGTTGAGAGAACTCTTTTTCACCAGAATGAGTGTGCAGTGAGGAGCAGGGCCACAGAATCTGCAGTGAGAATCTAAAGAAAGCAGTCTGCACCCCCAGAGACTTAGGTAAGGGAATTCTGCAGAGATTTCTGCTCTCCCTCATGGTAGGACTCTGCTGCGAGCCTACACTCAGATTCAGGTTGTAGTTTGGGCTTCCACACTAAGCAGCCAAGCTGGTTCCCTCCTTATAGGGCAGAGGGAAGTGGGGCAGGGCATCTACATATCAAAGCACAGGCTAGAGAGCATAAGACCTTGGAGGAATAACGGTCCCAGTGGGGTGTCCCCCACAAAAAATACCCCAAACCTTGGAAGTGCTGTAAATTAGTCTTGGGCTGAGGAAATGACTAAACAATAGAAAAAGAAGAATCTGACCATTAGAGAATTATTTTATTCCCATGGAAGATCAAAACACATACTCAGGATGGCAACAGAATTGAAGCTTCTGTAACCAAAACCTCAAAGAGAAATAGAAAATGGACTCAGACTATAGATAAGCTCAAAAAAAGACTTTGAAAAGCAATTAAGGGAGGTGGAGGAAAAATTGGGAGGAGAAACGAAAGTGATACAGAAAAATCATGAAAACCAAATCAAAAGCTTGGTGGAAAGATATACAACAAAATCCTGAAGAAAATAATATGTCAAAAACCAGTTTAGGCCTATGAAAGGAGAAAGAGAATAGAATAAATGAGGGTGGGGAAGAATAGAGTGGAGGTCCAGCTAGTGATAGCAACTGTGGGGAAAATACTGAAGCAACTTCTTTGGTGGACTTATGATAAAGAAAACAACTCACCCCAGAGACAGAGCCATTGAAATCTGAACACAGACTGAAGTACATTTTTTTCTCTCTTTCTCTATTCTTGAGGTTTCTCATCTTCTTATGGGGGAGGGGTTTTATGTTGACTCTTATGTTTACTTTTATAACACATTCAATTTACATCAATGTATAGCATGGAAACAATGTATAGACTATCAGACAGCCTTCTGTGGGGGGTGAGGGAAGGAGGGGAAATTGTAAAATTCAAAACCTTACAAAATATGATAGGTGCATATTACCGTGATATATAATTGGAAAACCAATAAAATGTTAAAAAGCAAAATAAAAAGAATAGCCAATTGTAATAGTTAATGATAGTTATGTCATTTAATTTATAATGCCTTTATAAGTTTATAATCAGCATGAGTGATAATGTAATTTGAAACCCAAGAACTGGTTGACTAAAAAGAGAGATTTTTCTTTTTCTTTTGTTTTTGTTTCTCTAAAATCATTGTTTGTGAAAGGAGTCAATCTTCAAAGTCATCAGCCAAATGCTATATAAGAGTCTTCTCAGGGTCATAAAATGCATTTGTTTCAATTATGTCTCTTTGAACTGAATGAAGAATGCTGGATAATGCAATAAGTAAAATTCATATGGAGCAACAGAAGGGCAAGAATAGCAAGGAAACCAATAAAAAATTATTTTTATGTTGAACTACATAATGGAAAATTATTTGTGACCCCTTTGAGAGCTTTTTGGTGGGTAGGAAACTAAAAGTATAAGGAGGTGTTTTTTAAACAGAGTACCTATAGATAGAGAATAAAAGAGAATAGGTCATCTAATAAATATAAAGCAGTGATTCAGAGATAGAAGACTTTAAGAGGGAGATATTCTTACATTAGGATTTCAGTTTTTTTCAAAACAGAGACTCATTGTACTTTATCACCTCATAAAATTCCTAAGAATAGTTATTTAATAGGTATTTCTGAGCAGAGAATTGTGGGAAAGTTATCAATGAAAACAAGCAAGGTCCTTCTTTCCTGGAGTCTGGAGAACTTGAGTTCAAATACAAACTTAGACACTTGATACTGACTAGCTGTGTGATCTTGGGCAAATCACTTAACCACATTTATACACACACACACACACACACACACACACAAACAAACAAACACAAACACCCAAATGCTCATGGTTAGGTAAAGCTAATATAATAAAAATGGCAATTCGTCCCAAATTAAATTACTTATTCAGTGCCATACCAATCAAACTACCAAATAACTACTTTACTAAGCTAGGAAAAATAGTAACAAAATTCATATGGAGCAACAGAAGGGCAAGAATAGCAAGTAAACCAATGAAAAAAATGTAAAGGAAGGTGACCTGGCTCTATCAGATCTAAAACTATAAAGTGGCAGTCATCCAAACTTCCTGGTACTAGTTAGGAAATAGCACAATGGAAAATTGGATTAGGAGAAGTTCTAAAGAAGTTGCAGTAAATGACTACAGCAATCTACTATTTGACAAACACAAAGACAACAGCTTCTGGCATAAAAGCTCACTATTTGTTAAAAAATTTGGGGGCAGCTAGGTGGTGCAGTGGGGCAGCTAGGTGGTGCAGTGGGGCAGCTAGGTGGTGCAGTGGATAGAGCACTGGCCCTGGAGTCAGGAGCACCTGAGTTCAAATCCAGCCTCAGACACTTAATAATTACCTAGCTGTGTGGTCTTGGGCAAGCCGCTTAACTCCATAGCCTTGCAAAAACTAAAAAACCAAAAATAAAAAATAAAAAATTGGGGGAAACTGGAAAAGAGTATGGCAAAAACTAGGCATATATCCACATTTCACACCCCATACCAAAATAAGGTCAAAATGGGTCCAGGATTTAGACAGAAAGAGTGATATCATAGATAAATTAATAGATCAAGAAATACTCTATCTATCAGATCTATGGAAAGGGGATGAATCTATGACCAAACAAGAATTAGAGCACGTTATAAACTGCAAAATGAATGAGTTTGACTATATTAAATTAAAAAGGTTTTGGACTAATAAAATCAATGCTGCCAAAATTAGGACAGCAGAAAGCTGAGAAACAATCTTCACAACTAGGTATTCTGAAAAACATTTAATTTCTAAAATATAGAGAGAATTGCATCAAATTTATAAGGTTACGTCATTCCCAAATTCATAAATGGTAAGAGGATATTAATAATTTTCAAATTAAGAAATTAAAACTGTATATAACCATATGAAAAATGTTCCAAATCATTATTGATTAGAGAAATGCAAATTAAAACAACAATAAGGTATCATCTTACACCTATCAGACTGGCCGAGAAGAGGAAAAGTGAAAATGATCATTATTGGAGAGGCTGTGGGAGGATTGAGACATTGATGCATTGCTGGTGGAGTTGTGAATGAATGTATCCAAACTTTCAGGAGAGCAGTAAGGAACTATGCCCAAAAAGCAATAAAATTGTTTGTACCCTATGACCCAGCAATTCCAATTCTAGATCTATATCCAGAAGAAATTATAAAAAAGGGACAATTCCTACATGTTCCAAATTATTCATAGCAGAACTTTTTGTAGTGACAAAGAATTGTAAAATGAGGGGATGCCCATCAATTGAAGAATGGATAAAAAAGTTAAGGTACATGAATACTATGGAATACTATTATTCTATATGAAATCATAAATGGGTGGACTCCAGAGAAGCATGGAATGACTGAGAGAAGGGAGTAGAACCAAGAGAACAATGCACACATCAACAACATTATGAGATGAACAACCTTGATGGAAGCAGCTCTTCTCAGCAGTCCAGAAAGCTAGGACAACTGTATTAGACCAGCTATGGACAATGCTATCTACATCCAGACAAAGAAAAACAAAACAAACAAACAAAAAAACAACCCTTTTGAATTTCATTAACACTTTATAAAAATTATTTCTTATGTATCTCTTTCTCTTAATGCTAATTTATTGTACCAAAAATTACTAATTTGTAAACATGTCTATCAAAATATGTATATACAATGCTAGCCTGACTGCTGCTGCTGAGGGGAGGGGGTGGGAAGGGAGGGTGGAAGGAAATTTTTGTAACTTAAAAATATAGATGTGCACATGGATGAAAATAAATAAATATTTCTTTTAAAAAAAGAGAGTGAAGGATAGACAACATCATCAAAAGTCATGTAAGATTTCATGCAAAATGTAAACTTCAGGGCAAAGAAGTCTGTAATTGTTATACAAGAGGTTCAGAATAGAATAAGTATTTCATATGATTTTCTTATAAATGGCAAGTTCTTCTCAGTCTTGTTTACAGGCAGCATTCCAAGCCCCAAAATTAGAGGACCCATTCAATGAACTGTCAGTCAAAAGACTTTGCCATATCTTTCTGATAAGTAAAACCAAGTAGATCAAGTATGACTGTTAGCATATCGTTATGCATTTGGGCATTCAATCTATAGAGCTTGCTCATTTAATACATATCTTGTACAGAATGTATAGGCAGTAATTTAGGATCAAAAATGAATGGGAGTTGAAGGGAAGGCTAGATAGCCTTTGGAAAACTGCACAATAACCTCAAGTGTATTTCTGAAACAAAGCCCCATTTTTTAACATTAGAATACTTCCAGGATTGTT